>NC_090740.1:21412091-21482091 GCF_036898095.1 Palaemon carinicauda
TGTGGCCTACGTAAGCTTATGTGTGAAGGAAGAAGTGTGACCCGTCCTAGGCAGTTGACCTGGAGTTCCAGAAGGAACTCTGGGTTAGGACGTTCCCAATACCACCTCGTCAGGGTATGGGGGACGCGACAGTATTGACTCAATACTCGGAACACAAGGAAGCATGGTTTACCTGCAGAGGTTCGAGGTCAGCTATGCAGAGACCAGGATGCTGCTTCCCCGTAGAGGGGATGATGAAGAAAGAAGTAAGGGCCAGACATACTTCTTTCGTTCATGCAGACTAAAACCTGATAACAATGCCCTCAACCTTCTGCTACCTGTCCAAAAAGGAGCGTGAGGTTAGACCAGCTGTTGTGTAGCCACCACAGAGCGATAGAAAACGTATCGAGACTCCTGTGGGTCATGCCCTGCAGGAAGCGGGCTGCGAAGGTCATTAGACGCTTCCAGACTCCAGCTTGTAGCACCTGCGTCACAGAGTAGTATTACTCGAAGGTGAAGGACGTTGCGATGTATCCAACATCGTGCTGTAGGGCGACGTGACGGGGGAGGGTCTGGAGACCGGTCGAGATGAATGTCCTTGAGTCCGGGCTGAAGAGGTATACTGGTGACTCTCCCCCCATGTCCTCCTTGTGCTCCCAAATCGGCTGCAACTGAGGACAAACTGCAGCTGTTCCCAGCGCTAACCTCTCGATTCCTTTACTGGCAAGAAAGAGAAGGTCTTGGGACATCAGACACAGAATGGAGACTCAAAATCTTGAATGAATCGGACCGAAGGGCCGGGACCCTCAGATTCTGAGTCTAGCCAACAACTCAGGAGCGAGCCTGAATGTTGCCTTCCCCTCTTCCTTAGAAAGGGGGGAGTAGTAAGAGACCAAGAAGATTGCTTACACACTGGCCGTGGCCAGAGTGAGCAGAAGACCCAAGGCGGAATACAATCCGAGGCCTGTCGTAAAAGGGCCTTGAGAAGATCTCTTAAAGGACTAAAAGTCCGAGCCATGCTCCAAGTTGGAGGTGTTCCTCCGACTAGGGCAGGGACGATCGTAGCTTCGCATGGGCGAGGATAGATCCAGCGGGCAGGAAAAAGTTATTCCTTTAAGCCTGAAGGTCAGGGAAAGGCTGAGCGACAGGCTTCATTGCCGAGAGCGGAGAGGAGTTTCCTCCCGCCGAAAGGCAATAAGACCGTTATTGCTGGAGAAGAGGCCTCAAGGGAAGAGGTATATCTCCCACGGCACCAACCACCTTAGACTCTTCACTTTGCCTGGGAGACCCCTGTGGATGACTATCGCAGATGACGCGACCTCCGTACCGCGACTGTAGCGGGTTGTCTCTTCTAGAGGAGGAAGCGTAGTGTCTCCAGGCATGAAGCCGAAGCGACGCCCCGGTTCGGGAGAGATGTCGCAGTGTGGTTGCTTGAGTAGTCTGCGCCGTGGGAGAAGCTCTCCCGGGAGTTCCGTCAGGGGAAGCAGAGGGTCCAGAAACCGTTCTGCGCATAGTCCCAGTGGAGCTCTCCCATTGAAAGGTTGACAGACAACCTGGTCTTGTTGAGACCCATTGTCCACAGACAAAAAGGAGGGAAGACGCAGGCGTCGAAGTTGTCCCACCATCACCGGAATGCATCTTGCCAGAGTCTCGGGGTCTGAGACTGGGGGGAAGAATAGCGGAAGCTTGAGGTTCCAAGCTGTCGCGATCAGGTCCCCCAGACCAGCACTTGCTGGTTACCCAAGGTCAAAGACCCCCAGGTACACTCTATGAGGCTCTGCTCGGATAGTCTGAGAGAAACATTCTCCTGCCTGGAATGAGAGAGCCGATGGTGGTATTGAGAGAATCTCAATCATCCCGGTATCTCTACTGCAAGATGTGACGGTGTGAAAATGCGTCCCCTGCTGGTTAGAATGAAGTCGACGCGCAACGGGGCGACTCGGCAGGAGCTGTAGGATCTGAAGAGGGGCCAGACTAAGGCCCCTAAGCCTGCCTGAATGATGGAGAGGTATCCTTCAGGTCTTGACCATAGGCCTGGACCGGAACATGGCCCCCCCCCCCCTTTCCTTTGACGAGTCCGAGAACCGCATCAAGAATGTGGGGAAAGGACGAGAATATCCACTACCATCAAGAGGCTCCATAGGTCAACACCCATTGCAGGTCTAATAGTTCCGCTGGTCCCATAGGGCCAGGGAGTCCGGTTAAACATTGCCTGAAGCCACCGGAACTTGGATCGCCCCACATGGAACTTATCCTGAGGCGACCGTTCGGACTATAGACGGGTCAATGAGGAAAGGAGAACTAGGAAACGTTCCAAGGTAGGGCTGAAAGCTCTGCTTGACTGAGAACAGGTATTGCGACTCTCCTCAGTCTTGCCACAGTCAACCGAGAGGAAGGCTCGGAGGATGTGGTAACAGAATCTGGCGTCCCCAGGTGGTCACCCATCCAAGTATCGACGTTGCTTAACCTCGCTGGACGGACGAGAAGCAGGGTTTCCAACGTGGTAAGGCGGTTGACTCAATATCATGGCCAGATACTCCAGATGTTGAGGCAGAGGAAGAAAAGGCTCCAAGCAAAATACCATGAGCCCACACTCATGGTAAGCATCCGGAAGCTTGTCCCGGCGCTGAAGAAGGTCGAAACCCGAGCCTACCGGAGTTGACCAGCCCTCCAAACAGCAGAGGCGGCGGAAGCCTGCACCTGAGCGGCCAAGAGGAAGGCAGGGAGAGTTCTCAGGGGAAACAAACCTGCTATGCCACGGCGGGATAGCCACACTGCATCATAAGCAGGAATACTTGCAGTCTAGGCTGAATACAACGAGCACCCTGGAAGATGGATGGAATGGAAACTGAAAGTACCCGTCCTTCCGATCCAGGGTTTAAGGAGTCCTGTCGCCTCGTTACCAGTCTGATCGATTCTGCTGGTCTACGCTGGCCGAAGTTTGTTCGACAAACTTGGTCAGGGCTGAGAGGTCGATTATGGACATCCCCTCTAAGATTCTTCCTTACAAGAAAGGATCGACTGAGGGGGCCGGGGGTGAAGCCGTCGATGATCCTAAGGAAGACCTTCGCCTAAGGTATGGATCATTCTGCCCAACCGGGCAACTCTGCTGACGCTATGGCATAGAGGTTCAGAGACACTGAATTCGCTGACAGAGACGGCAGGCGCGATATCCTTGGCTACTCACAGAGATTGTGCGGGAATGGGCATCGGGGAGCTGTCATTCGGATGAGTAACCTTAAGCATCCTCCCAGCGAAAAACCTGCAATCATAGAGTTCGTGAACTCCTTTTAGGACTATGCCCCCCCGGGGGAGTCTCCCGTGCCATCTGTTCCTGACAGGAGGAAACTGCAATTGGACACCTTGTCCCAGTTGTCGTAGCCGATAACTTAGGCCGACGTGGTTGAAAGAAAAGGGCGCTGGAGCCCTGCAGAGTCTGGAAGAAAGCGCCTTGGAGGAGTGAAACCGGAAGTCGATTTACTCCGCACAGCAGCTGTCTAAGTCTCTGTCCTTGGGCACAAACAAACTCTTCTCAAGGATGGAAGCGTGTCTGAGGTCGTCGACCTCCACAGATGAGACACCCGAAGGAAGCCCTCAGTCAGCGCGTCCAGATGGTACAACATCGAGCTTGTCCGCAAGTTAGATACTTAACGACGAAAGGCCAAGGTGCCTGAGCTCGAGAGGAGGAAAGTACCCTTGATCTTCCTGTAGCTTCCTTGAACCAAACCTCGGGCCGTAACCGAGGAGGGAAAGAACCTGGTAAGCTCCCACAGGAAGAGGTAAGCAGTCACCCCTTGTCCGATGGAGAAATCTCGAACGGAAAGCCCCCCCCCCCGCCAAAAATCCTTCCAGGGAATGACGGGGAAGGGCTAACCCAGGTTCAGGAATAGAGGAGTGTTGCTCAGATCTCCCTTAAGTTTCTCCTATTCTTGCAAGTGCCATGCTCTGTGTTTACGGGGTGAGGCCGTGTTCTGGAAATACGCTCCAGAAGAACTCGCCAGGCTGGTCATGCTGCGAAAACCCCATTGGGAATCGTGGTCGCAATTGCCCTGGAGCTCGCGCGACGGGAATTCCTGGTGGTCGGCGAGCGATAACCCATAGACGAGCAATGGATACTGCAAGAAATAAGCCGACATTTGTGCGAAGAAACACTGTAGGTTCGCGCGACGGAACACCATCCGTCCGCGCGATGGAAAAACCGTTGGTTCGCGCGTGGGCGAACATTGGAGAGCATGAGCGTAGACGTGCAGGCACGTGGGCGTGTGGGCGCGCAGGCGAGAGGTCGCGCGGTTGCACGGCGAGCGGTCGCGTGGTTGCACGGGCGAGCGGTCGCGCAGGCGAGCGGTCGTGAGGGTGGGCAGGTGGATGAGAGCGAGTCCGAGGCGGCGAACGGAAGCGTTAGCGCGATGGCAAGGAAACGCGCTGCCGCGTGGGCGAGGAGGACTGCTGGCGATATGGATCAACAAGCGATCGGTGGTGAGCTGGTGAGCGCTAACGCGCAGGTTGGCGATGGCACGTTGTGTTATGCCGACGCGATGGTCGAGCAGTATGCGCAGGTGAGCGATCGCGAGCAGTGATCAGCATGCGCCTGTCGCGCGATGGTGATCAGTATGCGCAGGGTCGCGCGATGGTGATCAGCATGCCAGGGTCGCGCGATGGCGATCAGCATGCGCAGGTCGGCGGTCGCGCGATGGCGAACAGCATCTGCAGGTGGGCGATCGCGCGATGGCGAACAGCATACGCAGTTGAGGGTCGCGCGATGGTGATCAGCATGCGCAGGGTCGAGCAAGGTGATCAGCATCCGCAGGTGTGCGGTCGCGCGATGGCGATCAGCATCCGCAGTTGAGGGTCGTGCGATGGCGATCAGCATCCGCAGTTGAGGGTCGCGCGATGGCGATCAGCATCCGCAGTTGAGGGTCGCGCGATGGCGATCAGCATCCGCAGTTGAGGGTCGCGCGATGGCGATCAGCATCCGCAGTTGAGGGTCGCGCGATGGCGATCAGCATCCGCAGTTGAGGGTCGCGCGATGGCGATCAGCATCCGCAGTTGAGGGTCGCGCGATGGCGATCAGCATCCGCAGTTGAGGGTCGCGCGATGGCGATCAGCATCCGCAGTTGAGGGTCGCGCGATGGAGATCAGCATCCGCAGTTGAGGGTCGCGCGATGGCGATCAGCATGCGCAGGTGAGCTAGTAGCTGGCGAACCATGTTCCTTCAGAAGTGTTGGAGAACGTTGGCGTGCCGGCTGTAACACACGTGGGCGATCCGGAGATCGCTGGCGAGCTGATGATCGCTGACGAGCAGAAGGCTACGCGTGGAAGCCTGCGCAAAGAAGAAGAGTCCTTGACCCCGACCTGAACCGAAGTTCTAGATCTCGAGGGCGAACGTGGGCGCGTAACAGGAACCAACAGGAACCGCAGGGATGATCATCTTGAAAGCGCTGACGAACAGGAGAGCGCTGATGAGCAGAAGAGCGCCTGTGTGCTCACACTGAGCAGGAGCAGGAGAGCACACAGCAGAAGGGCGCGCAGGGAAACCCTGACACGCAAGGGAAGAACCCCCGTGGGGGCAACCCTTTGCCCCGAAGGGATCGTTGTCCGCCGGGAGACTGATGTCCGTCGGAAGACCGCTGTCCGTCGGGAAGACCATTGCCCGTCGGAAGACGAGATCAGACTGCTGTCCATCTGCACCAAGGCGGAAGATCGAGAAAAAGGAGTTGTAGGCTGCAAACGGAGATCCAAAAAGGCGCCTCAAGCACCTTTATAGGGAGATGAGAGGCCCTTACGACGAGGCGGACGGTGGGCCTTACGGCGAGGGAGGCCAACAGCAACAGCAACAGAAGAAACCTCCGAAGAGGAGTCTCTATGAGTGTACTCTCTCGCGAACGAAAGAGAAACACTTCGTGGAAGAGACTGGTCAGCCAGTGACCTAAAAGGAGCAATCCTCCGAAGAGGAGCTCCTGCAGTTGCCCAGCCCCTTGAGCGAAACTGCAGGTGCGACCGCTCAGCACCAAGAGCATAGTCGCACGAAAAAAAAGGCAAGAGAAGAACCCCCCAAAAGGGGAAAAACTCAAGCCTGGACAGGAAAAACTTCCCTCGGAAGGAAAGTTACCCGCCCAAGGAGGCAAGCCTCCTGAGAGTTCTAAAATGAACTGGAGAGCTGTCCGTCGTCACGGGAGTACTACCAGTAGAAGGAGACACGCCCCTGACGAAAATACAAGGGGGGAGGCAGCAACAGCCGAATCCCCAGGACTCAACCAGACAGCTCACACCGTTGCTATATTACAGAAACGAACTAGATCGGTAACTGTAAAAAAATAAAACAAATAATATTAGTACACATTCATTCCCCCGGGAAGGCTCCGAAGAGGAATCCCGAGGGAAAGGAACAAGAATTACACAACAGGCACGTGCCCTCACAACCACTTACACTCGCGGAAGGAGAGCTGTAAACAAAACAGAATTATAACAATTATAATTATGTAACTATGTAATTATGTAATTTAAAAATGAACACTAAAGAAAGAACGAAAACCCCGAAAGGAATCGTTCTACAAGCTGAAAAACAAAAAACAACTACAATTAGATTCATAACTAATTGAGACAAACGTACAGCGTAGCAACCCCCCACACGGAAAGGAAGCTAGGCTACAAGGGCGTAGTAACACGTAGTAAAAGGGTGAACGACCTCAAGAGAGAGAGAGAGAGAGAGAGAGAGAGAAAGACATAAGTTAAACTCGATCGCCACCCATAAAATTACGCCGTGGTGGCCTAACTGCCGAGGCCTCCACGTAGATATCGTACACTACACACACAAATCTGAAAAGGAAACTTACTTATTTCTATACTCAAATATATATACAAACATGAAAACATGTTTACATATATATTGAGTAAATGAAAAGTAAGCGATTAAGTAAAGACAAAACAAACAATGGCTGCCAAGAGAGGACCAAGACAGAGACGTCTGTCACAGTCCGAGCCAAAAGTGAAAGTGAGTATTCACCTGTGTGTGAGGGGGAGGAGGGGTAGCTAGCTACCACTCCCCTACCCCCACGCTAACTAGCGCGGGGGTAATACACCCTCGTTAAATTCTAATGGCTCGCCATTTCAGCTACGCTAAAAGGTAACCCTTTGTAAATAGCGTGGTTTGTATTCCGGTTACGGAACAACTTTAATTTAGTTTAACAATATTAAGTTGCCTACCTAAACTGGGTTCCTACACAATGTGAAAATTGAACAAATGAGACCAAATGGAATGGATGAAAGTAAAAGGCATAAAGCAATGGGATTAAGGATGCTGGACAGATCCTTTAGTATTGTCTGCAATGTGTCAAACAAGGCTTCTTGTAAGCACTACCGTGCTATGGGACCTGACTGCCCTGCTGTCTGTTAGTAAATTCACAGGGATATAAGTTACATTCCGAAGACGGAAAAATTTTGTATTCAACAAGGAGTTTGGCACTCTAATGAATGAACTATTTACTATAAATCAAAATTTGAAATCTGATAATTAATACATTTATTCTGAAGACTATTTTCAGCAATACTCACTGTTTAATAATAGCAATCTTATATTTCATATTAAACCTTCAAGAAATTCCAATTAACAAGATTTTTTCTACACAAATCTAATTTTGGTACTACCCCATTATTTCATGATTGCCTGGATGTATAACTTCCTTTTCCAGGTATACTCTAGAAGAAAAATCCAACAGAAATCTGTAGATATGGCTTCCAGAGGAATTTGTCCTTTATTGTAATAAGATAAAATTAGTTTGTAAAAACTGTTTCATTTGTTGCACAAAACCAATTTATGGTTAACTGCATAACCATAAAGTATAGGTGATAGCCATTGCTGATGATCTCGAGTTGATTTGCCAGCACTTTGGAGCCAGTGAACCCCTGGGATGTCTAAATATCCAGTTCTCAGTTCTGACAAGTGCTTTGGATATTTATTGGTACTGTATGTTGTAAATGTTTTTCTTTTCAAATAATAAATTTGATTTGCTTAAATGTAATAATACTCATTATGATATAGTTTGTTGTTGAAATTAGGGAAAATTTAAATTCTTAATACTTATGACAAAAGGTTGAAACTAATTTTATGTCAAAACATATTCCTTACATTATAAAAAAAAAGGGATTTTGATGAAGGATAAGTTGAAATGTAGAATAGGAAAATATATTGATAATAGAAGAAACCAAACCGTATATTATGAAAAGAATCCATAAATAACAGGACCCTATTTTGAGGAAGGGGCTGTGTGGTTTCCTACGACTTTTAAAATAGAACAGGGAACCCAATACTATATAAATATCAAAGAAACATTGTCTGCCCTGTTCTAAGGCTGCTGTATCAACGTGCAAAGCATACTCAGTGTGTATAAGGGAGACCCTCAAGTTCAGGCCAATTAGATCACAACAGCACCTCAGTAGCTGAAATTCATTGGCAATGAGTGATGTCATTACTACGTCATAAGCAGTATCATAGAAAGGAATCAACCTCCCTGTTGACTGCCAGCCTACCATCTAACCCTTAACCACCATTCGCCGTTTTATCGTCTTCACATCAACAACACGTTCTTATAATTTAGTGAACCAAGAAGACTAACCCCTAAATTAAGATTTTTCTTCTCCTAGTTGGGTTAACTTGTCAATATAAACATTGTGAACAGGGGTTGTTCACACCCTCCTCCATTTGGGTATATGACCATGATATGAGACAAGCTGGCCATGCAGCCACCCCTTGTTACACGTGGTTCTTCCATATTCATCTGGTACAGGTATTGGGGGAAGAGAAGGGAAATATGGAATCATGTACAGTTAATTAAATATTTTCCTTTTAAATTTAAGACTGTGTAGGCTAACTTATGATATTTTGTTCCCATAACCTTTGACTTGGTAAATCATGAAGTCAATTATGATATTAGGATTAGGGCTAGGGCAGACTAGCCTGTCTTACTGAAGTAAATATCTTAGATTAAAATCAGATGAAATGAAGTTGATACAAAGAGAGTAACATCATCTGCATATGCAACAAACTTGTTTTCCATATAGGATGTAAAGCAATAGGCCAAGAACAATACTCTAAGAAACACCTGATATTACATTCCTATAGTCACTATGTTGCCCATCAACAACTACTCTGCATTCTTTAATTTAAAAACTCAGTAATGATGTTAAGAAAACACCCCACTACTCCCATCTGTTTATGTTTGGAAACAAGGGTCTAATAATTAATAGTGTCAAAGGCAACACTAAAATCAAGGCCAATCATATGAACTTCCTGACCATAATCATAGTATTTTTGCACAGCATTGGAAATTATAAGAAGGGCATCATATTCTACAATACCTTTGGAAAAAGACAAACTGCAAACTAGGGTACAGATAATTACCTCCTGCATACCTATTTAGATACTTCACCAAAAGACATTAAAAAAATGTAGATAAGGTAGTCATGGAAATTGGGCAGCAATATGTAGGGCTGGAAATAACACAAACACATTTACCTAATGGAGTAACATTAACAATTCTCCAAGTGCAAAAGGAATCTCTTGTGAAAAAAATAGTGACAACTCAAGTGCTAAGAAATCAGCTGTCTTTATAAGAAGAAAACAAGGGAAAATACCATTAGGGTCTACACCACCACAATCAGAGTAGGATTCAATTCCAAGGTGAGGTAGAAATTCATCTCTACCGAATACAATATTGTATTGATTTTCATCATATATTTACTCATTAGGGATAAGTTGAATCAAAGGCTATCAAATGGGGAACTCAGTGGGTAAAACTCCCTAATATGTAAAACAGAGGTCTCACACAGTAAATCCTTAAATGTAATTAGCAGTTAGGTTTCAACTTCTTTCATGGCTTCTGGTGGCCTGATTGGTAGATACCTTGCCATTCTTTTGAAGAAACTAGGGCTTGGTCCCAATGTGAGAGAGAAATTTATTTCTGTGGAACATGATATTGTGCTAATTTTCATCATATACAGACTAATTACTGATAATTCTATTTAATTGCTAATAATTGATTACCTGGTGGGTTGGGAAGTTGGGTAAAACTTGCTGGTATGTAGGATATTAGTATTAACAGGTTAATTTCTTGAAATGCAGTTAGCACTTGGGTTACAAGTTCTTTCATGACATCTGGGGGCTTGAATGGTAACTCCATTGCTTTTTATTTGAAGAGAATAAGGTTTCATCCCAATGTGAGGTAGAATATTGAGCATAATTCTGTGTTGATTTTTGTCAAAAGTAAACTCGTTATGGGTAATACAAATTAATGCTGGATCGCAAACTTTGGTAAAACTTACAGGTAGGTAAGTAGTCTTACCAGGTAATGTAATTCATTAAATGCAGTTTTCTCTTAGGTTCTTACTTTATGAACTATGGTTGCATGGTTGGTAGCTACCATACCTTTCATTTGAAGTAAGGTTTGGCGCCAATGTGAGGAAGAAATTTATTTCTGTAGAGCATGAGTATTAATTATCATCATATATTGACATATTAAGGGTTAATTCAAGTTCAATGCTTTCAATTAGGTCACCTGGTTGATCGGGGAGTAGAGCAAAACTTGTAGTTATGTAAGATTGTGGTCTTACAAGATAATTCCCTACTCAAGTTTAAACTTAGGTTTAAACTTCTTTCATGGCTTCCACTTGAAGAGAGTTAATTTAGATTCTATTGTGAGGTAGAAATTTATATCCATCAAACAATTTCATGTTGACTTTCATCATACAGTCCCACTCAAACTCGTTAGTTTCTTTGGTCGCTGCAAGCTTACCATCCTTGTGAGCATGGGGGAGCCTATAGGTCTATCTTAAGTCATCAGCAGTCATTGCCTGGCCCACCTTGGTCCTAGTTTGGGTAGAGAGGGGGCTTGGACGTTGATCATATTTAGATATATGATCAGTCTCTAGGGCATTGTCCTGCTTGATGCAGCAGTGTCACTGTCCCTTGCCTCTGCCATTCATGAGCAACCTTTAAACCTAGTCTTTCTTTTGAACAGAAAGAATTTCCTTTCAATGTGAGGCAGAAATTTATTGCTAATGAACACGATATTTTTGTGGATTTCTACCATACATCGACTCATTAAGGGTGATTTTAATTAAATGTTATCATTTAGATCACTAGTGAAGTCAGGGAATAGAGTAAAACTTACTGATATGTATGACAATTAGCTAATTCTTTTTATAGTACCAGCCAAGTTGGTAGTGACAATGTGTAAAACTGAAGGTCAAGGTTGTTAACCTTGCTTTTCTAAGAACAGGAAATCATCAATAAAAATTGTCTGTAGTATGAATAATCATTATAACAGATATTAACTTGTTAGATTGCACTATAGAAAGCAGATACTACACTCGTAAAAAATCAAACCTTTAGACGTTTCCAAATTCTGAAATTACTTTATAAAATATCTAAAAAAATAGCATATATTGTGATAGATACCTTCACTGGCCTTTGGGAACCAAGCTTTTCCATGTGCTCTAAAACATTTTTAAATGGAAACCTTGGATACATGCGATGTGCCCAGTGTTCTAGGTGTTTCAATAATAAGTCCAAATCTTCTTTCTCATGTCCTTTGCCTTGAAATTTAACAGTCTTAAAATATTTCTGAACTGCTGGAATTCCTCTTGGTCCTGCAACTCTGAAATGTTTAACACAAGTAAAATTGAACGTAAAATATTGAAAAGGATGTCCAGAGACAACAATGTCAAAGCAATTAATATTGTACTCATATCTAAAAAAGCTGATTATGAATTAACTTCTAACTGGAAATAGAATACATAATTGACCATTAATGCCATACAATTATCCCTTGGATTATGGAAAATTCATTCATTTGAATTTGAAACAATGCAACAGGAAAAAGTTAAGAAAATAATCCAGGGAGTTCCAAAACACAACTTTCAAATGGTGCACACCCACCACTAATGTGTAAACAGCATTTCCTCCCAAACCACAAAAAGAATATTATCATCAGTATTAGTATTACCATTATACTTCCAACCCTTCGTTATATAACCAGAAGTTATAATTTGCAAGTACAGTACAGTTATGATAAAGCCCCCAACATACAAATGAGATGCATTGCAAGAGTGGATTGGAGTGGATTATAAAATGTAGGCCTCAAGCCAAGCCCAGGGGCATCTAAGGCCATTCAGCACAATATGATACTGTACAAATTAATCAACCGTATACGCACAGTCACACTATTTGGGATAATTTCAACCTACGTAACCAATCACACCATTTTTCTACAATAACATCTACATGTGAAATAGAAATGAAAATTAAATATATAAATCAGTAAAATTCATCAAAACTCGTGATAAAACCAAATACTCTATATATATTTTTTCAAGTTCAGGGTATTAAAATTTTCCCCCAGTATAGCTCTTAAAGGTTTGTCCTGGAGTGAATGTATTTTCCTCTGAAGATTAAAAACCATCTACTAAAATATATTTAATATCAATTGTCATTTAACAGGTAATACTAAGAGGGGCCTGTCTTCCTTAGTTACTTTTCATTAAATAACTATGGGTTGCATGTGTATGACCAATATGTAGCCTGGTTAAAATTATATTATCCCTAATACTTGTAGAATTGCAAGATGATTATTTAGCCATTTATCCACTGAAGGGTGGACTTGTTTCAATTTTGTATGGGTAGTCAGTTCAGACCATTAAGTTTGCCATTTATTCTTACAAGGAAAATGTATATTACTTCAAAGACCTTTGTAAGGAATACTGTACTTATGGGGGATGAGTTTAGCCCTGAAGCTTCCTTACCCACTTTAACTCCTCGTTTACTCCCATCCACCCTAACGTGGGCTGGGACCCAACAGAAGTGAACACTGATATTCTTCCTAGACTCCATAAGTACTAACCAGTCCTGCATTTCTTGTACTAAATGATGGGATGGCACAATTTGTTTAATTGGAAATAAAACACAATTGGAATTCGTAAAAATTGTATAAAATATTTTAATCCAGATTTTAAAGTGGGTTCGCATGCTATTAAGTTTGCTTGTATGAGAAAAGTTCAATAGTCCAACACGGTTAGCCTAGACATCCTATAACTAACCTTCCAATTCCCTACCCTCTACTCTTCCCATCAGCTAATCCTGATATTACTGGCTAAGCTGTACATGTAACAAGAATTCCTACCTTTCATGTAAATAGAATTCCTACCTTGGAATATAGATTGAATACAACTTAATTTTTTCTCTTCACACTGTTTTGGACTCTTGTGTACATACTTTGCGTGAACGCTCAACACAATGAGAGTCCGGAAACTCTCTGTCATAAGAGCAAGACTCTTGATGACGAGGGTCACGAGACCCAGAAGGTTCAGTGTGTTCTGTGTTGCGAGAAGTGTCAGCATGATTACAGGTACAAGAACCAGAAGGTTTAGCGTAGCGTTCAGCACGAGAGCCTACAGGCTCAGCGATACCGATGTTACAAGCGTAAACTGTGTTGCGAGACCCCGAAGGGTCAGCGCAACGGGGAAACTAAAGTTTCCCTGTCACGGGACACCGAAGGCTCAGGGTAACCTGTGTTGCGAGACTCTGAAGGGTATCGCAACGTGAAACCGAAGTTTCCTTGGCACGAGACACCAAAGGGTCAGCGTGACTGATGGTACTAGAGCCCGAAGGATCAACGTAACCATCGTTACGAGAGCCCGAAGGCTCAGCGTAACTGAAATCCAAAGGTTCCAATTCGTGTGAACTCGAAAGCCCAGCGCAACAGAGGCCCGAAGGACTCCTAAGGTCATGAGACCCGCATGATTAACATGACGAAAGTCCGAAGGCTCACAATCACCGCGAGGAGAACAAACAGGTTCAAAAAGACATCTCCTCCCAGCACGAGGAGGAGAACGTCCAGGATGGAAAAGCTTCACAAAACCTTCCATCCTACGATCCTCCGGAGAGGAACGCAGAGCAGACTCCGCCCGAGGGGGGAATAGGTCCAACCCTGAAGATAACTCCTCTTCAGGGGAGGTTTGTTTTCCCGAAGGAGAACGTCGCTTAAGACAAGGCTCTCGCTACGCCCCTGGAGGAGAACCTTAAGTGTAAGGGGGGACCACCGATGACCAGAGGCGGTCTTCTCTCGAGAACGAGAAACTCGTTCCCCAAAAGGGAAACCTGCTTTGGAGAAAGCTCTAACACCACCCCTGGTGGACCAGCAAACTCCAACAAGTTTTCTCTCGCGAACGAGAGGAAAGTTCTCCCGAAGGAGATCTCCTAGAACAAGCTTTCTCCCAGCCCTAAGGGAAACAAGCGTAGGAGTACGACATATGTTCGTCACTGAACAAACTATCTCGCGAACGAGAGAGAAGTCTTCCCGAAGGAGGACATCGCCCAAGACAAGCTTTCGCCCAGCTCTATGGGTAAAAAGCGTAGGCGCAATAATCTCTCTCTCTCTCTCTCTCTCTCTCCCAAACGAGAGCGAAGTCCTCCCAAAGGAGGACATCGCCTAAGACAAGCTTTCTCCCAGCTCAATGGGGAAAAAAGCATAGGCGTAACAATATCTCTCACAAATGAGAGAAAGTTCCCCTCGAAGGAGGAACAAGCCTTGGACTTGCTTTTCCCCACTCAAAGAGAAGAAGCACGGTCTTTGGCGATGAGATAGCAGAAGCAGATCTCGTCGAACTGTCAGCAATTCTTCCCAAAAAAGGGAAGGTTGCAGAACGGCTGAAGTGGGGAAGCTCTCCCTCAGAAGGAGGGGGGGGGGGGCACCTAACTCCAGGGAAGGTTAACACTCCCTTGTTCTATGTCGCTGCTATCTGTTAGAAAAGGAAATAAAAGTTGTGATAAGTTACAATTCATAACTCCACTGCATAACATGAACTATTCAGGGAATAAGTCGCCTTCCTTGTAAGAGAATTCCTCGAAAGGGAGCTAAACTGTTATAAAATTTAACTCAAGTAATGAAACAAACATACGGGAGTGTTGAGGACTTGCCGACCACCCACGCAGGGGAGGGCGGTAAGGTAGGGGAGTAGTATCAAAACAATGACAACTCCCTTACGGAGGAGACCGCCAGATATGTTGTCAACAGCAATTAAAGTTACAAGTATTTAACAACATAAGAGCATATTTCCATTTATACATATATACATGCATATATATGTACAAGATAAAAAACACACACAAAAGAGAAAAAAAAAAATTAAACAGAAAAACAATCAAGGCAAGTCTTTGCGGGAGAGAAAGGCAGCATGTCCATTCTCTACCGAACCAAAAAGTAAAGTGATTACTCAGCGGAGAGGTACGAGTGAGCAGGGCAGCCAGTCTACCCCACCCCCCACCTGCTAATGCGGATTGGGTAGTTATCCCTCACTAAAATTAGTATGGGACATCTTTCAGCTACGCCGAAAGTATATCCCTATAAATAGCGGATGGTTTGTATTTATGCCGGTACAATTTTGTTTTAACAAAATGTACATCATTCAGGATTTATGCTAAGTATGATCATAATGAGTTTGAAAAATACTTGAAAAAACCTATTAAAAATAACTCACCAGTACTAAAGAATATAAGTAGGATTGAACAACAAAACTACTTTATCAAGTAGACAAAAACTTTAAGAAATGTACACCAATACAATTCAACATCAGAATTAGTCCATAAATTCTTACCTTGCTAGATCAAATTTTGGCACTGGGTTTTGTATAACACGTTTTGGTTTCACAATCTTTGCGGTCGCCTCTTGTTGTCTTCCTGGAAATAGTCATAATCTAGTATAAAACATTACCAGTTCTGCATGCTCTTAATACCCACCTTAAATAAAATGACAAATTTGGAGATAATTTCTATTTTTCCCTAACTAATATAAACTTGAATTTATTTATGTGGATATTCTTTTGGCGTAGGTGGAAGGGAGCCAATCAAACTAGTCACTGTTTTTATTGCAGGCAAGACTAATGGGACAGGTGATGGTGGGAAAATTTATATAAATAACTCCAGGTTTGTATTAGTTAAGGAAAAATAAAAATCATCTCAAATTTATTATTTATTCCAACACTAACAAATCTTATGTAATTTATGTGGATGACTCAGGCTTAGGTAGGTGGTAAGTCTGACAATTGGCATAGTCATTGACCCAGGTTTTGCCTAGTACAGTATTAGACTGTAATCGAGGGAAAACCTTGCCACCTCGCTTATTAATACAAAGTGAGAATGATAGCGGACTGAGCAATACTGGTTGTAGTATAGCTTATGAACGTCTAGATAAGAATGTTCTGAGTTCAAACAAGAATCTTACAAAAAAATTGGACATTTCCCAATGCCTACCTCACGGGAAGCATTGGGGACATGTACGAGTATATCAATATAAACTATACTGGATTACACAAGGGAAATGGTTATTACCTGCAGAGGTTGAAGCCAGTTTGCAGATGGACCCATGGCACTGTATCCCAAAAGAGATGATGATGAAAGGAAAAGCCAGACATACTTTCATTCATCACAGACTTAACCCAGGTAACCAATGCCTTCAACCATCTATTTCTTGTCCAACAAGGAGCCTGAGGTATTTTTAAACCACTTTTGTGCAGCCACTACAGGGCAGATAGAAATCGTATCAAGTCTCCTGTGGGTCAAGTCTTGTAGACAGTGGGCAGTGAAGGCCCTCTCACGCTTCTACTCAGCCGCTTGTAAAACTTGCAACACTGAGATGTTACGTTTAAATGCCAGGGACGTACTGATGCCCCTGACATCATGAGCTCTAGGTCTTTAAGCTGGAGCAAGGTCAGGATTCGGAGCATGGTCAATGACCTTGTGAATCCAAGAGAAAACGGTATTTTTAGTAATCCTCCTTTTGATTCTACCCGAACTAACAAATAATGTTAGTCGGTGCCACGTTGCTGCTGTATGTTTGAAATAATATCTCTAACTCCTCACTGGGCACAGTAACAATTGATCTGGGTCATTGGTTGCAGAACATAGACTCTTAATTTGAAAGGGCTTGAATCTAGGGTCCAGTGCCCCCGGATTTTGAGTCCCTGCAATGAACTCTGGGACGAAGCCGCGTGTCACTTCCCCCCCGTCCCCTTGAATGCCCAATGTCGTAGGAGACCATGAAGTTCACTTCGTCTTCAGAGTGACATTACAGTCTGTTGCATGACATAATGGTTTGTAGGCGGTCTTTTCAAGGATCTCGAGACGCGAACCACGTTCTAAGTGGGAGGACTCATCTGTAACTGGGGGCAAGTGATCTCATAACTACGTATGAGTTAGGAAAGCTCCAACGAAGACGAAAGGTTTAAGGCTGAGTGATAAACTTTAACTGCCTTGATTGAAAGAAGTTTTTCCTCCCGAAGGTAAACGAGAAACTCCGTTATTATTGGAATAGTGGAATCAAGGGGAGAGCTATCTCTTCCACGACACCAACCACAAAAGACAGTCCACTTTGCCTGGTCTACCGAGGCAGAGGACTGTTGTAAGCGACCAGACATTCGTTTTGGAACTCATTGCGAAAAGCCTCTATGAGAGAGGAGATGCTGGATAGTCTCCAGGTGTGAAACCGTAGAGACGGAACCGCCCTGTGAAAGATGTTCGAGTGTGGTTGTTTGAGTAACTCGTGTCGTGGAGGTAGTTCTCTTGGGAGATCTACTAGAAGATGCAAAAGGTCCTGAAACAACTCTGCATGATGCCATAGCAGAGCTATGAGGTCATCATCAGATTGTTGGATACTCTGATCCTGTTGAACACTCTCTTCATCAGACAAAACGGGAAAGGCGTACATGTCAACATTGTCCCACCGTTGTTGGAATGCATCTTGCAATAGAGCCTGAGGGTCTGGGACTGGAGAGCAATGCAAAGGAAGCCTGAAATTCAAGAACGCTGCAAACAGATCCACAGTCGGAGAACCCTACAAAGTCAGGACTTTGTTGGCTATCAGAGGATTCAAAGACCATTCAGAGCCCACTATCTGAGTCTCTCTGCTCAGATTGCCTGCGAGCACATTCCTCTTTCTCAGAATGAAACAAGCTGATAGGGACACCAAACAATCATCTGACCATACACATACATACCGTACATATATATATATATATATATATATATATATATATATAAGAAAAATGTAAATTAAAAGATAAAAACTGGTCTCCATCCTTTCAGTTTCACCGAAAATAATACCCCTAATAAATAGTGTAAATTTCTATTCCAGTTACAGAATAAAGGATTTTTCACAATTAAATAATCAATAAAGAATTGGTCTGGTCTATGGTCAAATCTAATTGTAGAATAAACACTAATGAAGACCATGAAGACCTCAGGTGGATTGATACATGTGCATGGAATAACCAATAGTGTATCGAGTCAGTGGATTCTTGGTAAGCCATCTTCATGTGCACTAAAGCTGAGGAGTTTTGTGAATTAAGAAGTTTGTTCAGTCAGCCGCACATTGAACTACAACCTTCAAGAATTGTGAGAGATAAAGAAGAAGGGGTTTCTATTTCATCTAGCAAAGGAATGATTTATGATCACGACTATGATGCATACATCTCTTACATCAAACAGTATTACCACACAAATGCAGTAATTGTATTTCATGTTGCGCTACTGTGAGGGCAAGCACCTGCTCAGGTGTTGAGAGACATGTTGCTCACCAACATTAGGGTCAGTTGCAGGAGCCCATAAGAGACATAACAATCAAAAGCATGCCTCCTTCGGCAGTTTCAAAAGGTGGTCGAAAGACTGAGGTTGACATGGTCTGCTTCGAAGGCATAAGCCTAAGGAGACTCTTCTCTGTTCTTGAAGGAGATGAGCCGATGATGTCTCACAAGATCAAAAACACTCCCTGTGCTGCCTTCAAAGTGAGTGCCTCCCCCAACCGAACCTTGAAAGGAGGACCTTGCAGTCCCAAGAAGGCCATAAAACATGCAGGGTGTCATCAACCTAAAAGAGGAACTCATCCCAAGGTGGAGACCCCAATGTTTTGCAGAGGGGGGAAGGCGAAAGTCTTCCTGGCTAGAGGATTGTCCTAGTGTTAAAGGCCTACCACTCTTACCCGGATGGCTTCCAGAGGAATCAGGGAAGGGTCGGAGGGTAGCGTACCAGGAGATCAGAGGGATATACCCCAATGGCGAAGAATTTCTTTTAAACATCTTCCTCCTCCTACCATATGCTGTCAACTTGGGGAGCGACCACTACCGACACTCGTCGCAAGGAGAAGCCTAACTGCAGGAGTGTCCTCTGCAAGCAGGGCACCAGGTGATTAACACCTTCCTTTGCACTCGTGATTGTGCCACATATACAATCCGAAATATGTCTTTACAAAAGTTATATGCCTTATTTTTATCTATTATTTTTCCTGTGACAAAGTTATTCATACAAAAGGGAATAACAAATGAACTTCAGGTAAGTTTCACTGAAATAATGTTTCTATACACACATCTTTATCATTCCAAGTCTTACTCTGACTGGTGGTATTGAATAGCATATTAAATAAAAAAAACTTTAATTATATGTTCAAGCAAATGAAAATTGCATCAACAAAAAGGTTACAAACCTTCTGCTTCAGGATCAGGAACTTCTAAGGCTTCGTCCATTGGATTATCTCTCCCACCATCATCTTCCTCCTCCTCTCTATCGGAAATAGATCCTCCATCACTCCCACTGGCAACTGATCCTCTCCTGCTAGCTGAATCTCTCCTTCCAAACATCTCCTCCATATCTACATCCATTTTTTAAAATTTCAAAAATATTTTTTTCCTGAAAAGAATATACATAATACATTACACACAACAGGTATGAATAAATATGTTATTTTTATTAATAAAATAAATTTTTGAATATACTTACCCGATAATCATGTAGCTGTCAACTCCGTTGCCCGACAGAATTCTATGGAGGGATACGCCAGCTATCACAATACTAGAAGGGGGTGTATTTACCAGCGCCACCTGTGGCCAGGTACTCAAGTACTTCTTGTTGACACCTCCTCAATTATTCCTCGGTCCACTGGTTCTCTATGGGGAGGAAGGGAGGGTCGATTAAATCATGATTATCGGGTAAGTATATTCAAAAATTTATTTTATTAATAAAAATAACATTTTTCAATATTAAACTTACCCGATAATCATGTAGCTGATTCACACCCAGGGGGGTGGGTGAAAACCAGTGTACAAGATTAAAGGATAGCTAAGTATCCCATATTTCATATAATCAGTTATCCACAATAACAATGAAATAATAAGTACCTGGTAAGGAAGTCGACTTGAACCGTTACTCTGCCTTTAATAAGATCGTCTTCCTTACTGAGCGCAGCGTTCCTCTTGGGAGGCTGAATCAACTCAAAGGTGCTAAAGTATACAGGGCTGCAACCCATACTAAAGGACCTCATCACAACCTTTAACCTTGGCGCTTCTCAAGAAAGAATTGACCACCCGCCAAATCAACAAGGATGTGGAAGGCTTCTTAGCCGACCGTACAACCCATAAAAAGTATTCAAGAGAAAGGTTAAAAAGTTATGGGATTATGGGAATGTAGTGGCTGAGCCCTCGCCTACTACTGCATTCGTTGCTACGAATAGACCCAGGGTGTAGCAGTACTCGTAAAGAGACTGGACATCTTTGAGATAGAATGATGCGAACACTGACTTGTTTCTCCAATAGGTTGCATCCATAACACTCTGCAGAGAACGGTTCTGTTTGAAGGCCACTGAAGTAGCCACAGCTCTCACTTCATGTGTCCTTACCTTCAGCAAAGCAAGGTCTTCTTCCTTCAGATGAGAATTTGCTTCTCTAATCAGAAGCCTGATGTAGTAAGAAACTGAGTTCTTAGACATTGGATGAGAAGGCTTCTTGATAGCACACCATAAGGCTTCTGATTGTCCTCGTAATGGTTTTGACCTTTAGATAGTACTTAAGAGCTCTAACTGGGCAAAGTACTCTCTCCAGTTCGTTCCCCACCATGTTGGACAGGCTTGGGATCTCGAACGACTTAGGCCAAGGACGGGAAGGAAGCTCGTTTTTAGCCAAAAAACCGAGCTGTAAGGAACATGTAGCCGTTTCAGATGTGAAACCTATGTTCCTGCTGAAGGCGTGGATCTCACTTACTCTTTTACCTGTTGCTAAGCACACGAGGAAAAGAGTTTTTTAATGTGAGGTTCTTAAAAGAGGCTGATTGGAGCGGTTCAAATCCTGATGACATTAGGAACCTTAGGACCACGTCTAGATTCCAGCCTGGAGTGGACAACCGACGTTCCTTTGAGGTCTCAAAAGACCTAAGGAGGTCCTGTAGATCTTTGTTGGAGGAAAGATCCAAGCCTCTGTGGCGGAAAAACCGCTGCCAACAAACTTCTGTAACCCTTGATCGTAGGAGCTGATAGGGAGCTTACGTTCCTTAGATGTAACAGGAAGTCAGCAATCTGGGTTACATTGGTACTGGTTGAGGAAAACTGCATTGGCCTTGCACCAGCTTCGGAAGACTTCCCATAAAGACTGATAGACTCTGAGAGTGGATGTCGTCCTTGCTCTGGCAATCGCTCTGGCTGCCTCCTTCGAAAAGCCTCTAGCTCTTGAGAGTCTTTCGATAGTCTGAAGGCAGTCAGACGAAGAGCGTGGAGGTTGGGAGTACCTTCTTTACGTGAGGTTGACGCAGAAGGTCCACTCTAGGAGGAAGAGTCCTGGGAACGTCGACCAGCCATTGCAGTACCTCAGTGAAACATTCTCTCGCGGGCCAGAGGGGAGCAACCAACGTCAGCTGTGTCCCTTTGTGAGAGGCGAACTTCTGAAGTACCCTGTTGACAATCTTGAACGGCGGGAATGCATACAGGTTGAGATGGGACCAATCCAGCAGAAAGGCATCCACGCGAACTGCTGCTGGGTCTGGAATCGGAGAACAATACAAGAGGAGCCTCTTGGTCATCGAGGTAGCGAATAGATCTATGGTTGGCTGATCCCACAGGGCCCAAAGTCTGCTGCAAACATTCTTGTGAAGGGTCCACTCTGTGGGGAAGACCTGACCCTTCCGGCTGAGGCGATCTGCCATGACATTCATATCGCCCTGAATGAGCCTCGTTACCAGCGTGAGCTTTCGATCTTTTGACCAAATGAGGAGGTCCCTTGCGATCTCGAACAACTTCCTCGAATGAGTCCCTCCCTGCTTGGAGATGTAAGCCAAGGCTGTGGTGTAGTCGGAGTTCACCTCCACCACCTTGTTAAGCTGGAGGGACTTGAAGTTTATCAAGGCCAAATGAACTGCCAACAACTCCTTGCAATAGATGTGAAGTGTCCTTTGCTCCTGATTCCATGTTCCCGAGCATTCCTGTCCGTCCAGTGTCGCACCCCAGCCCGTGTCCGATGCGTCCGAGAAGAGACGGTGGTGGAGGACTGAACAGCCAATGGTAGACCTTCCTTGAGAAGAATGCTGTTCTTCCACCACGTTAGAGTAGACCTCATCTCTTCGGAAACAGGAACTGAGCCCGTCTCTAGCGTCATGTCCTTTATCCAGTGAGCAGCTAGATGATACTGAAGGGGGCGGAGGTGGAGTCTCCCTAACTCGATGAACAGGGCCAGCGATGAAAGTGTCCCTGTTAGACTCATCCACTGCCTGACTAAGCATCGGTTCCTTCTCAGCATGCTCTGGATGCATTCTAGGGCTTGGAAGATCCTTGGGGCCGACGGACAAGTCCGAAAAGCTCGACTCTGAAGATCCATACCCAAGGAGACAATGGTCTGGGATGGAACGAGCTGAGACTCCTCAAAATTGACCAGGAGGCCCAGTTCCTTGGTCAGATCCATAGTCCATTTGAAAATCTCCAGACAGCGACGACTTGAGGGAGCTCTTAAAAGCCAGTCGTCTGACGGAGCCGGACACAAGATCATGATACTGCTGCACAGTCTGTAAACTGTCAATCATGGGCAAGCGAGGAAGTACAGTGACAACCCGAATCTGTCTAGACTGTCTGGGTCGTACAGACAACTCCTTAACGGGTTGCTGAGGTTGCCCACTGCGTCACAACAAGTCCCTTCTGTTGGTTGTTGAACGTCTTCCCCGTGACACATTGACTCCGTAAACAAAAAATCCTCTAACAAGGACTAAGCTTGGACTGCATGTCATGCAACACAGCTCAAGGTCTATGGGAGCAGGTGTGGTAACAGACGGGATTAGCGGCTGAAGTGTAACCATTACCTTCCCTGTAAGCATGTTATGCTTAAATAAAAGTCCATAAGAGGTTATGCAGCTAAAGGCTCCCTCCAAATGACAGAGTCCTCAAGGGAATATCAGAAGGAGGGAGAAAAGAACTTTCTCATCTACAGGGACCTTATCCTAGAAAAGCTAAGTTCTCTGAGTGAGGGTTCACTGGTGCAAAGCAGCAGACTAGAAGGCAACGTTATGAAACTGCTTGACAGTCTAGTGAGTTGGCAACAACCCAAGATGTGTTGAGAAGCATGCGGTAAGGTATGCAGAGCATGATGTATGCAGAGTATGCTGTATGCAGAGCATGCTGAATGCAGAGCATGCTGTATGCAGAGCATGTTGTATGCAGAGCATGCTGAATGCAGAGCATGCTGAATGCTGAGCATGTAGGAAGTAGAGCCTGCTGTAAGCAGAGCCTGCTGAAAGGAAAGCAGAGCGTGTGCATGGCGTTTAACATTTCTCAGAAATTCCATGACCAGTGCTAGAGTGCTTAATGCATGCTTGCATGGGGTTTAAACCATGGTATGCTGAACAGCAGAGTCAGAACGAGCTGGAACAACAACAGAGGTTTCCTCAACTTGAGGGAAAACCTGAGGTTCAGACTGCATAGGCTGAACAACAGACGGAGCAGAAGGCAGGTGCAAGGGTGAAGGAGGTTGACTCCTAGCAAGAGTTGCACCCAAGGATTGTACCAGCTGAGCGGAGGACGGAGGCGGAGTAGTCCGTTCCTGTTCCTGAGAGATGAGTGGAGCATGAGAAGGTTGAGGCTGCGCAGAACAAGGTAAAGTTCTAGCAAGCTGAGGCTCCTGAGGCGCAAGTGCATGGTGTAGATGAGCTTGCCTAGATGAGGGTTGAACTCGGTGCAGCGCTGGTTGAGCAGACAGACTCACGGAGGGGAGAGGTTGTTGTACCCCAACCGAGAGTTGCACCACTGGAGGAGCAGCAAGGGGAGGAGGAGGAAGAGTGTAACTCTCCTGATCCCAAAGCAAGGGTTGCCTTAAAGAAGGCTGAGGCTGAACAACACTGTGAACAGCAAACTCCGAAAGTGGTTCAACATCGTACGCCTGGCAGATGGAGCTGCGACTGGGTGCAGCGAGTGCAGGCGGGTGCAGCACAGGCTGAACGGGTGCAGGAGGTTGGTGCACCACCGGTGCAGGCGGGTGCAGGAGGTTGGTGCACCACCGGTGCAGGCGGGTGCAGCACAGGCTGAACGGGTGCAGGAGGTTGGTGCACCACCGGTGCAGGCGGGTGCAGCACAGGCTGAACGGGTGCAGGAGGTTGGTGCACCACAGGTGCAGGAGGTGCAACACTCTCAGCACGACACTCACGCATCAAGTCCGAAAGCTGTGCTTGCATGGACTGTAGTAGAGTCCACAACATCATACGCCTGGCAGATGGTACTGTGATCAGGCGGAGCGAGTGTAGGAGGAGGGAGTGTAGGCGGAGGCGGTGGAGCAACACTCTCAGCCCGATACTCACTCATCAAGTCCGAAAACTGTGCTTGCATGGACTGTAGTAGAGTTCACAACATCGTACGCCTGGCAGATGGTGCTGCGACCAGGCGGAGCAGGTGCAGGCTGGGCGAGCACAGGTGCAGCGAGAACAGGTGGAGGGAGTGCAGGCGGTGCAACACTCTCAGCCCGACACTCACGCATCAAGACCGAAAGTTGTGACTGTATGGACTGCAGTAGAGTTAACTTGGGGTCGGCTGACACTAAGTTCTGCTGAGGTAAAGCCTTAACAGCAGAGATCTGTTGTGACAGAACCTTACTCCTCTAAGTCGGAGTGTAATCAACTGATGACTTAGGAGAGTCAGAGCTAACCCAACGACTGCATTCGGGTTGTGAACTTTAACTTCGTACGTCTGGCATAGGTCTGGACTTAACGTTTAAGAAGTCTTGAGACCTGAGACCAGCGTTACTCTGCCTTTATTTTCTCCCCTAATCTCTTCTGCAGACGAGCAAAATAAGGGCTCAATCGTCTGCGGGTGGGAGTGACGGTCTCGGTAAGACACGCCCACAACCACCGAGAATACTTCTGTGCGCCGATCAAGGCCTGCTGAACCCTTATGCCCTTCGACATTGCTTCTCCCCTGGGCTTGGGAGCTTGCAAGAGGTCCCGGACTGGGAGGACGACTGGCGCGCACAAAAGTACCCTCACGCACTAATCACTTATCACTTTGATTTCTGTTTGCACTTATTTCACTGAACTCGAAACTTAAGTGGTTTGTACCTGAAATACGCAATTCTATCCTTTCTCAAAGTTAGTAATTGCGAAAAACAGAATTACAATGTAACAGAAAAATCTAATGAAAGATAAATCAGTGGTTGGAAAGAGACTAAACACTAGATCACTCTAGAAACGTTTAGTTTCTTCCCCTAAAGAGACTAGGGAGAAGAGCAAAAATCGATAATGACGTTACTCGTACGCCTGGCAGGCTTGAATGAAACGTTTATCCTCTTTCTCCCTCCGTCTCTATCTCTCTCTCTCTCTCTCTCTCTCTCTCTCTTGACTTAGAACCTGAGAGAAGAGCCCAATCATATATATCGTTAAAACATATTATTGTTAAAGGAAAAAACTGAAAAGTTCCTTTATTAGGATCAAAACCATTAAGTTAAGAAAGAATGAACAAAACGCTAGACACGGTTACTCTTACTGCAACGTGAAACCGTGAACATTCTTTCTCTATCGTAACGATAGAGTGCAAGTTGAACGTTCTGAACGTCAACAACTGCAGAGACAAAACAAAACGTTAGTTCAGCTTTGAAAACAGTACGAGACTGTCAAAGAAAATCTTTCAAACTCTGTGGCGGAAATAGCATAATATGTTAACAGGTAAAACCGAAATGACGGGCTCAAAGTTTATTAACTTCGGTAAAAGACCGCCTACTATTAGGAAGGTCGAATATAAACAAATATAAAAATTAATTTTAATGAGTTTATAATAAAAGGAAGTTAATCGAAGAGGCCTATAAGAGGCGGAGAGATATAAAATAAATCTATAATTTTGTTAAGCAAAATTAAGAAAGAGAGTCTATACTCTCTTAGACACCAACACTTCCGTCTAAGGGAAGGGTCGGCCATTGAAAGGTGAACGAGAGTTCATACTCTCTCGTCACCAAAAATAATCAAAATTAATCAAATTAATTCCAAAAGCTAACTAAGCTAATATAGAAGTTTTCCAGTAAAGCGACAGCCGAAATCAAAGAGAAATACTTCACCAAAGTCGTGAAAATACTCCAAGAACATAAGCGTATCCCAGAACGTCTTGCCGGAAGCACGACAGAGGAATAATTGAGGAGGTGTCAACAAGAAGTACTTGAGTACCTGGCCACAGGTGGCGCTGGTAAATACACCCCCTTCTAGTATTGTGATAGCTGGCGTATCCCTCCATAGAATTCTGTCGGGCAACGGAGTTGACAGCTACATGATTATCGGGTAAGTTTAATATTGAAAAACTGATATGTGAAATAAAATTATTTCTAAACATCATAAATTTTCATAAGTTATTTGCATTTTTCCCAACTTTAGTATAGAAACCCGAATCCTTTGAAAAAGTATTATTTCAAAAATGCTAGAAACCCGGCTTTTAAAATTCATAACAAGGTGTCAGTATCTACTGGTAGGTGATGGGAAGTTGTTCCCCCCTACCACTCAGTACACCAGTAAGCCACTTTGACCTTCATCTATGAATTCCAGGGCAGTTGAAGCAGGATGTGTAGCTTGAATGACTCAAGTTTGTTGGTTAGGAAAAAGGTAACATTATTTGTTTACAAGACTATGCTCTCCATTTACTCCCAAAAATTATGCAGTCCTGCAGCTCTCCTCTTCCTGAACAGTAATCAGGAGGTTCTTTAAATGCTGGGAAAGCAAAAAATAGCAAGTACTTTGAGCAAATGGGGAGGGTATAACAAAAAAAATCTAGCTTGGTTTCCTTACTAAACGACCTGGAACTGACATCGTCAATATAGTCACCAAAGAGAAGTTTGTGATGGCAGCGTACATTTGTTGATATTCAAAATATATACTAATTCAAAAATATAGTTGAATTGTATAATTTATGGACACTTGATTAATTACTCCACTTTTAAATTAGTACAGTATATATTTTAAATATATATATCAAATGTACGCTGCCATCAAAAACTTCTGTTTGGTTGACTACGTTAGTTATAGGACGTTTAATGAGAAATCCAAGTTAGTTTTTTTTTTATAACCCCTCCCCCCTTGATCAACATATCTTGCCATTTTTTTGCTCTCCCAGCATTTAAAGAACCTCCTAATCATTGTTCAAGAAGAGGAGAGCAGCAGGACTGCATAATTTGGGAGTAAATGGAGAGCATGCTCTTGTAAACAAATACCGGGAATAATGACAAACTTGAACGTAATTTGGGTTTTTTCTAACTATACAAACGTTAATTCCTTACACAATATTTGGAATTTAAAAATCTCTAAAATTTGAAAAACATTTGTTGCCCTAAACTATTTGGGTAAATTTTTACTGTATTACATTATATACAGATTCCCCAATATGTTATCCCCACCCAAAACCCCGAGTTCCCACTGGGGGTCACCCATTATCATTGGATATAGATAAATATGTTATTTTGATAATAAAATAAATTTTTGAATATACTTACCCGGTGATTATATAGCTGCAACTCTGTTGCCCGACAGACAACTCTACGGTAAAAACTCGCCAGCGATCGCTACACAGGTTGCGGGTGTGCCCAACAGCGCCATCTGTCGTCCAGATACCCAGTACTCAATGTAAACAGACTCAATTTTCTCCTCGTCCCACTGCGTCTCTATTGGGGAGGAAGGGAGGGTCCTTTAATTTATAATCACCGGGTAAGTATATTCAAAAATTTATTTTATTATCAAAATAACATTTTTCAATATTTAACTTAGCCGGTGATTATATAGCTGATTCACACCCAGGGGGGTGGGTAGAGACCAGCAATATATGTTTACACTTTTATGAGCTAAGAGTTTTTATTTCATTTTAGAAGTTATCAAAATAACAAAAACAAAATAAATAGGTACCTGGTAAGGAAGTCGACTTGAACAATTACTCTGCCTTTTAAGTACGTCTTCCTTACAGAGCCTCGCGATCCTCTTAGGATGCTGATCGACCCCTAGGATCTGAAGTATCAAGGGTTGCAACCCATACAACAGGACCTCATCAAAACCCCTAATCTAGGCGCTCTCAAGAAATGACTTTGACCACCCGCCAAATCAACCAGGATGCGAAAGGCTTCTTAGCCTTCCGGACAACCCAAAAAACAACAATAAAAACCTTTCAAGAGAAAGATTAAAAGGGTATGGAATTAGGGAATTGTAGTGGTTGAGCCCTCACCCACTACTGCACTCGCTGCTACGAATGGTCCCAGTGTGTAGCAGTCCTCGTAAAGAGACTGGACATCCTTTAGATAAAAAGACGCAAACACTGACTTGCTTCTCCAATAGGTTGCGTCCATTATACTTCGCAGAGATCTATTTTGCTTGAAGGCCACGGAAGTTGCGACAGCTCTAACTTCGTGTGTCCTTACCTTCAGCAATGCTTGGTCTTCCTCACTCAGATGGGAATGAGCTTCTCGTATTAACAGTCTGATAAAATAGGATAAAGCATTCTTTGACATAGGCAAAGATGGTTTCTTAACTGAACACCATAAAGCTTCAGACAGGCCTCGTAAAGGTTTAGTTCGTTTTAAATAGAACTTAAGAGCTCTCACAGGGCATAAGACTCTTTCTAGTTCATTGCCTACCATATTCGATAAGCTGGGAATATCGAACGATTTCGGCCAAGGTCGAGAAGGTAGCTCATTTTTGGCTAGAAAACCAAGTTGTAGTGAACATGTAGCTTTTTCTGACGAAAATCCGATGTTCTTGCTGAAGGCATGAATCTCACTGACTCTTTTAGCTGTGGCTAAGCATACCAGGAAAAGTGTCTTTAAGGTGAGATCTTTCAGGGAGGCTGATTGTAGCGGCTCAAACCTGTCTGACATGAGGAATCTTAGTACCACGTCTAAATTCCAACCAGGTGTAACCAAACGACGCTCCTTCGTGGTCTCAAAAGACTTAAGGAGGTCCTGTAGTTCTTTATTGTTGGAAAGATCCAAGCCTCTATGCCGGAAGACCGATGCCAACATGCTTCTGTAGCCCTTGATAGTGGGAGCTGAAAGTGAACGTTCTTTTCTCAGGTATAAGAGAAAGTCAGCTATTTGAGCTACAGAGGTACTGGTCGAGGATACAGATACTGACTTGCACCAGTTTCGGAAGACTTCCCACTTCGATTGGTAGACTCTAAGGGTGGATGATCTCCTTGCTCTAGCAATCGCACTGGCTGCCTCTTTCGAAAAGCCTCTAGCTCTCGAGAGTCTTTCGATAGTCTGAAGGCAGTCAGACGAAGAGCGTGGAGGCTTTGGTGTACCTTCTTTACGTGTGGCTGACGTAGAAGGTCCACCCTTAGAGGAAGACTTCTGGGAACGTCTACTAGCCATCGAAGTACCTCGGTGAACCATTCTCTCGCGGGCCAGAGGGGAGCAACTAGCGTCAACCTTGTCCCTTCGTGAGAGGCGAACTTCTGCAGTACCTTGTTGACAATCTTGAACGGTGGGAATGCGTATAGATCTAGATGCGATCAATCTAGGAGAAAGGCATCTATATGAATTGCTGCTGGGTCCGGGATTGGTGAGCAATATATTGGGAGCCTTTTGGTCATCGAGGTTGCAAACAGATCTATGGTTGGTTGGCCCCAAGTGGCCCAAAGTCTCTTGCATACATCCTTGTGGAGGGTCCATTCTGTTGGAATTACTTGCCCCTTCCGACTGAGACAATCTGCCATGACATTCAAGTTGCCTTGGATGAACCTCGTTACTAGTGATATGTTTTGACCTTTTGATCAGATGAGCAGGTCCCTTGCGATCTCGTACAACGTCAGTGAGTGGGTCCCTCCTTGCTTGGAGATGTACGCCAAGGCAGTGGTGTTGTCCGAGTTCACTTCCACCACTTTGCCTTGAAGGAGAGACCTGAAGCTTTTCAAGGCCAGATGTACTGCCAGTAGCTCCTTGCAGTTGATATGCATTATCCTTTGACTCGAGTTCCATAGTCCCGAACATTCCCGACCGTCTAATGTCACGCCCCAGCCTACGTCCGATGCGTCCGAGAAGAGAACGTGGTTGGGAGTCTGAACAGCCAGGGGAAGACCCTCTCTTAGGCTGATACTGTCCTTCCACCAAGTCAGGCAAGACTTCATCTTCTCGGAAATGGGGATCGAGACCGCTTCTAGCGTCTTGTCCTTTTTCCAGTGAAATGCTAGGTGGTATTGAAGAGGACGGAGGTGTAGTCTTCCTAATGACACAAACTGTTCCAGGGATGATAGCGTCCCTATCACACTCATCCACTTCCTGACTGAACATCGTTCCTTCTTCAGCATGTTCTGGATGCATAACTGGGCTTGGCTTGTTCTGGGGGCCGACGGAAAAGCCCGAAAAGCTAGACTGTGAATCTCCATCCCTAAATACACAATAGTTTGGGATGGGACCACTTGTGACTTTTCCATATTGACAAGGAGACCCAATTCCTTGGTCAGATCTAGAGTCCACTTTAGATCTTTCAGACAGCGACGACTGGAAGAAGCTCTGAGAAGCCAGTCGTCCAAATAGAGGGAGGCTCGGATGTCCGCTAAATGAAGGAATTTGGCTACATTCCTCATCAGCCTCGTAAACACAAGAGGAGCTGTGCTTAGGCCAAAGCACAGGGCTTGAAACTGGTAGACAACCTTTTCGAAAACGAATCTCAGAAAAGGTTGGGAGTCCGGGTGGATGGGGACGTGGAAGTAGGCGTCCCTTAGGTCTAAAGAGACCATCCAGTCTTCCCTTCTGACCGCTGCTAGAACTGACTTTGTGGTCTCCATGGAGAACGTCTGCTTTGTGACAAAGACATTCAGAGCACTGACGTCTAGCACCGGCCTCCACCCTCCTGTCTTCTTTGACACCAAGAAGAGTCGGTTGTAGAATCCCGGGGTTTGATGGTCCGAGACTTTGACCACCGCTCCCTTCTCTAGCAAAAGAGACACTTCCTGTTTCAAGGCTCGTCTCTTGTCTTCCTCTCTGTACCTGGGAGAGAGATCGATGGGGGACGTTGCTAGAGGGGGTTTCCGTACAAAAGGAATCTTGTACCCCTCTCTGAGCAACATCACAGATTGTGCATCTGCGCCTCTCTTTTCCCAGGTCTGCCAGAAGTTCTTGAGTCTGGCTCCCACTGCTGTCTGAAGAAGCTGGCAGTCAGACTCTGCCCTTAAAGGACTTGGTTCCTTTCTTCTTTCCTCGTTTCCCTTCGGCACGAGCACCTCCTCTGCTGGAGGCTCTGCCACGAAAGGGCGGAATAAAACGGGACGCTGGAGTGTCCATCCTTGGTCTAGCTGACAAGGTAGGCAAAGGGGTAGCTTTGCGAGCGGAGGACGCAACAAGATCGTGAGTGTCCTTCTGTATCAATGAAGCGGCTATTTCCTTAATCAGGTCTTCTGGAAAAAGGCACTTGGAAAGAGGAGCAAAAAGAAGCTCGGATCTCTGGCACGGTGTAACTCCAGCTGAAAGGAATGAGCATAGGTTTTCACGCTTTTTAAGGACTCTGGACACAAATGATGCAGCAAGCTCATTAGACCCATCACGTACGGCCTTGTCCATACAGGACATAATGAGCAAGGAAGTCTCTTTCTCTGTCGGAGAGATCTTTCTGCTTAGGGCTCCTAGACACCAGTCTAAGAAGTTAAAAACTTCGAAGGCCCTAAAGATACCTTTCAAAAGGTGGTCCAGGTCCGAAGATGACCAACATATCTTTGAGCGTCTCATGGCAAGGCGGCGGGGAGAGTCTACCAGGCTTGAGAAGTCGCCCTGGGCAGAGGCAGGAACTCCCAAGCCGAGAACTTCTCCCGTGGCATACCAGACGCTCGATCTAGAAGAGAGTCTAGCAGGGGGAAACGAAAAGGCTGTCTTCCCTAAACTCTACTTGGACTGCAACCATTCTCCTATAACCCGCAAAGCTCTCTTGGACGAGCGTGCGAGGACGAGTCTAATAAAGGCAGGAGTGGTAGACGGCATGCCTAACACAAACTCTGACGGAGGAGAACGAGGAGCCACAGAAACAAACTGGTCCGGAAACATCTCTTTGAAAATGGCCAAAACTTTCCTAAAGTCCAAAGAGGGTTGAGTAGACTTAGGCTCGTCCAATTCTGATTGTGGTTCATCTATGTGTGCAGCAACATCATCATCAGAAAGTCCCTCATCCGATAACTGATGAGGAAACGGCAACGGAGAGGGTAACGGCTGGTTCGCTGAGTCCGGTCGCACGGGTGCATGCGTGACTGAGCCGGACGCAACGTCATGGAACTGTTGCCCAGTCTGTGAGCTGGCAACAACCATGGCAGCGCGGGGACGCACAGCGTCTACACCAGACTGTCTGGACTGATGTGGGTGCGCAGTGGAAACCACACTGGGTTGCGGAGGTTGACGCACCGCGTGAAAACAAAGCAACTCTGACGGTTGTTGAACCTCCCGAACGTCAACTGAGACCTCCGTGCGTCGCTTAACGTCAACATGCGGCTGGCAGATCACACTGGAACGCATGGGTGGCAGAACTCTCTCAACTAGTGTGCGTGAGAAGGTTACCTCAGCGTCCACAGAACGCACAACCGATCGTGTAAGTACGTCTTGTCGATAGCTCGACAGAGAGAAAATTGAGTCTTTGTTTACATTGAGTACTGGGTATCTGGACGACAGATGGCGCTGTTGGGCACACCCGCAATCTGTGTAGCGATCGCTGGCGAGTTTTTACCGTAGAGTTGTCTGTCAGGCAACAGAGTTGCAGCTATATAATCACCGGCTAAGTTAAATATTGAAAAATATATATTTCTGAAACTATTCATTTGCAACGGGGACGAGTGTCATTTTCGACGAGCGGAATTTTTTCGATAGAAAAAAATAGCTTTTTCCCTAGGTTACATTGCCCTGTAATACAGTATAATAATACTACTATTTGCACCAGAACAGTTTAAAGTACCTTATAAATGAACCAGGGACACATTTCTTCATCATTAGGAACATTGGGTTGTATTATAGTTACGGACGGAAAAAACTTTTCTACTATAACACAAGTATTTTCTATAGAAAAACATCCATTTTCTTCGAGAATGATACTTATTTAAAAAAAAAAAAAAAAAAAAAAATTTCCAAGAAATAATAATCAATGGGGGTCAGCATGCACAGCTCAGCTTGTACTGCTTGCCAGTACATAGGAGATTGAAGTTTTTCTTTTTCCGCAAGCGAAGCCAGCACACGGCAAAGCAAAAAACATTAATTTCTTAAAAATATCCCCGTTCTTAGAGGGTCTAATGGGTTTTCGGTTTATTTGCTGCTGAAATGAAGGTCAAATTCAGGGAAAGCACATTAATTACTACAGGAAAAACTATATACTTTTTTCCAAATGCTATTCCGTCCGTAACTATAATCTTACTAAATATTGTTTCTTGCACTTAATCTTACAAAGGAACTAGGTTACATTACATTTTCACCTACTGAATTAACCTTTCTTACCTGGACTTGACTAAATTTAAGTTTTATTTATTCCCACATGATACCAATTACCTAAAAAAACACAATATGACAAATCTAGCTTGTGCTAGGTTATTCTCGTTACAATAAAAAGGATGAATACGTTGATAATTGTTGTTTCTGTATCGCTGTTTTCTGTTAAATTAAAGTTGGCTTTTGAGCTTGTGAAGTGAAAAATAAAATTACGTTTAACAACTCTGTTGCTAAATGAATTTGCTAGCAAATAATTAGGGCATAGAACAGAAAAATACACTCAGGATAACACGTCCACTGTTCACTTGTCAAGTTTAGGATTTTATTTTGACGAAATTGGCGCGAATTACGTCGAAGTATTTAGCGGGAAAGGCATTGCCTCTTCAACGGCACATCCTTAGTTTTCGCTTCTATTATATTTCTTTGGTTTTATTTTCCCTTTTCCACATTTTGTATATTTATTTCTTTACGTTTCCTATTCCCTCCCCTTAAATAAAACATTATATATTATGTCCTTTCCATCTTCATATGGCAGCTGTAATTCTTTTATCAGGTTCAGGTTCAGGTTCTGGGGTGAGGCATAGCCTTTACAACGGCGCCTCTAACGTTTATCTTCTTGTACTGTTTTGTCTTTTCTTCCACATTAGATTTAAAACTTCTTTTTTCTTTTCTATATTTGTTTCACTGAATAAAAATAATCCTACTATTTTCTTTAGGTCTTCGTCGTATGGTTGTTGTAGCTCAATTACTTCATTCCTTTCTTTTCTATATTCCTGGCAAAATAAAAAATGTATCAAATCTTCCTCCTCATTTTCACAAAAATTACAGTTTACATTCCCTTCATTGTGTCTATTTACAATATTTAGTTTTAACGTATTAGTTCTTGCTCTAAAGAATATCACTGAAGCAAATGTATTGTCATAAATTAACTCTTCTTTAATTTCTTTCTTCCACGTTCTATATATTTCTAAGCTCACTTTACTTTCTATTTCTTCTTTCCACTTTTCAGTATCCCACTTTCTGGTTTCCGTTTTTATTTCTGCCTTGTTCATTCTTCTTATTTGTCTTATGCCTAAACTTAATTCTTCCAAATACTTTGCAGGTTGTTTCCACCATCTTCCTTCTTTTTCTCGAATATCCTGGATAATTATTTTCAGAATTTCCTTCTTTCCATCCAGGGTACGATTTACTGCAACTTCCCATCCATCACCCTTGCTTTCATAGAAGATGCACCTATCTCCCCTCTTAGAGCAGTATTAGCTGTGCTTTTTGTGGCACGTAAAATCTTCCTGTATACCCCATTCTCTATTCTTTGTAGTTTCTCTATTTCAGTTTCAGTTAGATTTATAACACTTGTTCCATACAAAATAGATAGTAAAGCAATACTTTTCCAGAACGTTTTTCCTATCATTACTTTATTGCAACTTTTCTCTATAACCGAATATGTTAAATTAGCTAATTTTTGTGCCTTTTCTATCATTACCCTTTTCTGAGTTTTAAATATATTCCTACTATTGTCTAGCTTTATTCCTAAGTATGTCAAACTTTCTACTACTTTGATTCCCTCTATGTTATCTGGCTTTTCTTTCATATTGTAAATCATAATATTACTCTTTTCTTTATTAATTTCTAACCCACATTTTTTACTAGTTTCTACTAATATTTTTTATTGTTTTTTTTTTCTCTTTTTGCTGAGGTATTGACAGTAGATTAAGAAATGAGCGATGTTTTCTGTCTCTCCACTTCCTACTTCGTGTATTATTATTATTATTATTATTATTATTATTATTATTATTATTATTATTATTATTATTATTATTATTATTATTATTATTATTGTTGTTGTTATAATTTAAATTATCATTATTATTATTATTATTATTATTATTATTATTATTATTATTATTATTATTATTATTGTTGTTGTTATTATTATTATTATTATTATTATTATTATTATTATTATTATTATTATTATTATTATTATTATTATTTAAGTCACAGACGAACTATACAAAGAAATTTGACAAACTTTGAAATCTTCTCTTCCGATTTCTAAGCAAAATGTGGTGTGTTTTTACTTATCTCCTATCTTTGCACTTTGAACATTTCATGTTGAAGAAAAACCTTGACCGGACTGCACGACGTACCAAAAGTTTACTCTATTTCTTTGTTCGAATTATTAAGTTTATTTGGCATATTTTTAACTAATAAGCCATTATTAGCGAACTTTCTCTTGTTAATGAATAATAACTTATATTTTCCAATGAAAGATCATTTTATATGATTTTGTTTTGTGGAATCTCTATCTCCCAGAGATCAAATGTAAAATTATTAAAGAGAATCCAAAAACATGACACTTAATCTTACTTAAAGTACACTTTATGTACGGCAAGTCAGGACAGGAAAGTCTACAAAGTAACCTACTTACGTAGAAGATGAATAGGTAAACAGCTCAACCTGCCAGTTAATCATTGAAATATTTATTCAATAAATATAATTTGTTTTTAATCACACCCTTCTCAGGCTGTAGTTAGAGAACTGGAAAGGATTTATTCATAACATTGAATACTATATATTTGAATAGCTAATTAGAATTACCTTATTCTATAACGGAAATGATAGGCTACGTCATAAGTTGTGCAATCCTGGCGTAAGACAAGTTATTTATTATCTCTTATAAGAAATGTTAAAGGGTAAGTTTTTTATCATTTAAAAATCTGGAGTATATAAAAATGACTAGTCTTATAAGGAAAGTGCTTGGCTCTGAAAAAAAAAACTTTTGTTCAGTAAATTATTCCCCAAAAGGCTTCATTTGACATAGAGCTTACAGGCACGGAAAGTTGCCATTAGAAGTAAATAAATAAATAGAAATTAGAAATAAAAATTAAATCAGGCTTTTAGTGAATAGTTTACGAACACAAGTTTTTCAAAAAATCAATGTCTTTCATAAAAGATTAGTTCAACCTATCTCGTCTGGTTTTCAAAATGAGGAAACATTATAAGCTGACTCTAGTAAAGTTCGTGATCTATGTGTATTTCTTGACTAACCTGTCTCTCAATGCTCAAATAAATAATGTAGTAAAAAAACAGCTGGTTATCATCTAAGAAATATTACATTTATATAAAAAAAAATAGTACCTGGATGAAAATTCTGCAAAGAAACTTGTGATAGACTGTGTTATTACCAAGATTGACTACTGCAACTCCATCTATTACAATTTATCAAGAATGCAACTTAAGAAATTACAAAACATAATAAACAGAGGAGCAAGACTGACAAAAGGTGTCCCACCTAGAGAAAGGATCACTAATTGATTTACACTGGCTGTCGATTTAAGCGAGAATTGAATTTAAGATATATAGCCTACAATAACTCACCAAGTTATCAGAACCGGTCGTCCAAAATACCTAAGAGAATTGCTACATATTGCGCAGCTAACAAATCTCGTCGACACGAAAATAGTTACTTTTCACAAGATCATATGATTTGGAAGATGCTACAATCAAAGAATTGTATGTTATAATGAAAATGTTTCGTTAGATGATTAATATGGACCCGCCCGAGAAGTAGTTCACTCGACTTCAGTGGAGGGTTGGATTTAAACCCAAAACAAGTAAACAAGTAAGATGGTTTCAAACTATTGGAACCTAGATATATGTCTATTGTGGGCTCCAGAAACTTTAAATGTGCGGCCCCGAGACTATATTATAAGCTCCCGCGAAACATCCGAATGATTGCAGACATTAAGTCTTTCAAGAGGAAACTGAAGACTATTCTTAATCTGCGAGTCGTTTGACAATGACGATTTAACAGTAAATGCACAATACGTGATATGAAACGTTAAATACTCTGAACGAACAAGGTAAAACGACAGTGGAGGTCCTGTAGAGAATGGGGTTCCCCTGCTGTATAGGACCGGAAAAGCAGCCGTCAAAGTATGCTTACCATTCCTGCAATGGAAGATATTAACATATTACCTCCTTGACTAAACCCTAGGATTGCACATCTGAAGATGTCTTATTTCTGTTGTAGATGAAGTTGATTATAGTTAGCTTTTAAAACATCTTTGGTATTTGTTCACAAGCTATTGTTTTCCTCTATTACTTTTTCATAATCTAAAACAATTTGACATATGGGAAACAAGCTACTGTACTATAAACCCAAGTAGCTCAAAGACGTCAAATATTATATTATATTATATTATATTATATTATATTATATTATATTATATTATATTATATTATATTATATTATATTATATTACATTATATTATATTATATTATATTATATTATATTATATTATATTATATCATATTATATTATATTATATTATATTATATATACTGTATGTGTTACAAGGTGAGTTATCTCGTGTAATTATGTAAACCCATAATAAAGACAACTTTGGATGGAACACTTTAGTGAGGCCATGGATAGGAGATACGAAGGGAATCGTTTGATTGATATACCTGAAGACTATGGAGACCTTAATGTGTCCATGAATGAATTCAGTGTGTTTGAAGTCGAAGCTATTATCTAAAACTCAGGAGATGGAAAGCCCATGGATACGATGGAATAACTGCTGTGATTATACTACCTGAAAATGAAGTGACCCCCAGAATATTTACAAGATTGTTTTGTAGAATGTGGCATGAAGAGGCAAAACCTGATGAATGGGAGTTAGAAGTGTTAGTGCAAAATAGCAAAAAAAAAAAAAGAGACCTGACTTATTGCAATAATTACAGAGGCATCACACTTACGTCAGTTGATATGAAAATATATGGAACGCTTATTCTAAAGAGACCAGAGAGAAAGATTGACGAAAAACTTAGAGATGAAAAAGCATGATTTAGAAAAGGTAGAAGTTGTACTGACAAAATTTTCATTTTGAGTCACGTACAGTAATGTGTAGAATATAGAAATCCACTTTTGATGGCATTTGCGGACTATGAAAAAGCCTTTGAGTGTGTACCGGCCAATTTCATGAAGACTCCTGCGTTACTATGGAATTCCTCTTAAATGTGTTAATTAGATTAAGTCCGTTCATGAGCATAGCAAGCACAAAGTTAATGTTAGTGAAGTCCTATCATATGAATTTCCAGTGAACAGCGGACTACTCCAAAGGAATGTGTTGTCACCTATGGGTTTTTATCCTCCTCGTGGATTTTGTAATGTGCAGAATAGTCGGATATGGTGGAGAAGGATTGGACCGGATTGGTGATAGGAAATTAGCAGACCTAGAGTATGCTGATGACGCTTTCCTTATTAGCAGAACACAACAGGATTTGCAATGCTTGCTAACCAGAATGCATGAAATATCACATGAGGTTGCACTCAAGATAAATAAAAGAAAGACAGAGATGATGAGAATGAAGTATGCAATGGAAGATAAGATATCATTGGAAGAAGGAAGGATTAATGAGGTAGTATCATCCAAGTATTTAGGAACTATGATCTCCAATACAAGGTCTTTAGAATTAGTTTTACGGAAAGATTGAAAAAAACAAATCAGACAATGGCTAGGTTAAGCAAAATTTGAAAATCAAATCGCATGAAATTACATATAAAAATCGGTCTATATATCAGTTTATTGGGATCACTAAAACTGTATGGACATGGGTCATGGTATGACAAAGAAACAATCTCCAATAGATTTTGTAGATTTGAAACAAAGCCTCAGACGGGTATTGGGAGTTAAATGGCAGGGCAGGATTAGAAATAAAAGTATAAGGGAGATTACTCAAGTGCCATATGTGGATGAGATCATGGTGAGGGGTGGATGTAGATGGTTTGGGCATGCTCTTCACACTCCCCAAGAGAGATTAGTTCACGAAACGTTCGGCTGGGTTCCACAAGGCACTAGAAAAGTTGGAAGACCCAGGCCTATATGGCTGAGGACTATGAAACGCGAAGGAGATGGTGAATGGAGATGTATTGATTTAGAGGCTGAAGATTGAGACGACTGGCGAAATCTAACCGAGGCCCTTTGCGTCAATAGGCGTAGGAGGAGATGATGATACTGATAATGTATGTTACATGTAGCCAATTTGTTGAAATTGAAGTTGATTTTTTTGGCTTTTTCTATTTTTTCTTTTTATTCACCAAGCATCATATTCAGTACTTGTCAATATGCTCTGAAACTAAGGGGATTTAATTGATTTTTTTTTTCTTTAACCAATGCATGATCTGCCCCTTTGATTATTACCTTATATACTTATATAATCTGAGGAGTGAGTATATAATATACGATATTTTTTTAGTCATGATCTGCTGACTGATATCAGGCGATAACCTTTGTGAACTTGTGGTACTCAGTCGGGTCAGCCTCCTTGCCATCTCACAACAAACGCCAATGTGAATCCTGTGAACGCAAGAGCCCGTGGCTTGCATTAAGGGAAAACAATCTAAAACAAACGGACGAAAGAACCTGCCGTCTCATTGCAAAACCGACACAATAATTAGATAACCGAATTAATAGGAAAGCTCTGGAATATCACTGGCCGTTATAGTATCAGAGATTATCTCTTGCCATTATCTTTTCTGATAAAGATTGTTTTTTTTTTCTAGCAATCACAAACACTTAAAAAACACGCTGTAGGCTACGCCGATGTTTAAATCGTCGGCCGCCATGTCAGTTAAGGGTAAAGGTAATACTGAATCTGTTCGTTGTGATATTTTCTTTCACGTAGACTGACGCATTTTAAGTCAATTGTAATTATTCCTTCACATTTTGTGTCATTAACTTAGTGATTCTACCATATCGTTATCTATCATAATTCGTTTGAGTTCTGCAAAAAAACATGGGATAAGAAGTTATCTCAGGCACAAGTGGATCTTTCGAGATACTATTGCGACTCGAAACACTTAATCAACTTTTTTTCCCCATTTAAAACCAATAAATTGTGTCACATTTTACTTTATAGACAATATTTGATTCAATTTTTATTCAATTTCGAAGGCATATCATCAGCATCAAATTAACTGATTTGTAATTACATGTGAATAGTTTCCAAAACTTAAAATGTTAAATAATTACACATTTGAATAATCTTAATCTGAAGTTAAATGAAAAGGAAATACTGCTTTATGCCTTCTAGAAGAACTGTTATCATTTGAAAGAAAGCTTGCAGTGCTTGTCAGAGATCTTATAAAAGAAAGTTTGTTCACTTTCCATCTTTTAAGAAATAGGCCTACAGAGAATCGGCAGATTGTGCGTTTGATGTTGATGCCATAAAATCGCTTTCTTGAAAATGGAAGCAGATTTTAAAGGACGTTCCCAAGATTTCAGAAATGAAAATACAACCCTGTCCTTTCATCTCAAACTATTTTGGGCAGATATCTTATGTCTTAAGTATAGTAGATTTTGATTCTAGGCCTATATCTCATCACCATCCTATTGACGTAAAGGGACCGTTTATTTATTTATTTTTTTATTATTTTTTTTTTTTTTTGGCAGCTCTGACACCACCACATTTTTCTTTTTTTCTAAATAAATGTCTCTTCTAGCTGAAAAGGTTGGTGACCCCTGGCGGTAACAAAATAAGAAATTTGGCATTGCTGTTGAAAATAATATACAAAATGGTAGTGATACATTGAATGTTTGCAAATGTTGAGACGGAGTGTGATAAAAAATGAATGATAGCTATAGGGAATACAGTGTTATTATTATTATTATTAATATTATTATTATTATTATTATTATTATTATTATTATTATTATTATTATTATTATTATTAGCTAAGCTGCAACCCTACCTGGAAAAGTAGGATGATATAAGCTCAAGGGCTTCAACATGGAAAAAATATCCTAGTGAGGAGAGGAAGTGAGCAAATAAGCTACAAAAGAAGTAATGAAAAAATAAAATAAAACACTTTAAGAACAGGAACAACATTGAAATCGATCTTTCACATATAAATTATTATTATTATTATTATTATTACTTACTAAGCTACAACCCTAGTTGGAAAAGCAGTATGCTATAAGCCCAGGGGCTCCAACAGGGAAAATAGCTCAGTGCGGAAAGGAAAAAAGGAAAATAAAATATTCTAAGAAGAGTAACAACAATAAATATCTCCTATATAAACTATAAAAACTTTAACAAAGCAAGAGGAAGAGAAATAAGATAGGAGAGTGTGCTCGAGTGTACCCTCAAGCAAGAGAACTCTAACCCAAGACAGTGAAAGGCCATGGTACAGAGGCTATGGCACTACCCAAGACTAGAGAACAGTGGTTTGATTTTGGAGTGTCCTTCTCCTAGAAGAGCTGCTTACCATAGCTAAAGAGTCTCTTCTACCCTTACCAAGAGGAAAGTGGCACTGAACAATTACAGCGCAGTAACCCCTTGGGTGATGAAGAATTGTTTGGTAATCTGTGTTGTCAGGTGTATGAGGATAGAGGAGAATATGTAAAGAATATGCCAGACTATTCAGTGTGTATGTAGGCAAAGGGGAAATGAACCGTAACCAGAGAGGAGGATCCAATGTAGTACTGTCTGGCCAGTCAAAAGACCCCATAACTCTCTAGCGGTAGTATAAGACTAAAAAAAATCAGGAGTAAGAGAAATAATATAGAATAGTGTGCCCGAGTGTACCCTCAAGAAAGTGTGATTTCTCCCGATTAAAAAAAAAAAAACATACCACATAAGGGTTATTAACTTTGCTTAATCTAGTTCGTCTTATGTCTTATGTAGTCGTTTATATAACAATTTCCTCTTTGCATTAGTCCTACTGTTTTAGGCGATATTATAAACACAACATCCATTTCTCTATTGTTCCCTAGTGCCTTTTGTGTTGTCTGTCGTGGTGAATAGGCCTACTGTTTTAGGCCATATAAACACAATATCCATTTCTCTATTGTTCCATAAAACATTTTGTGTTGTCAGTCGTGATGAATAATGAATTTAAAAGATTTCTGCTCTAAATTTATACTTTTGCTAAAATGATTAAAGCTGTGGATATATTTCATAGTAAATGTGATAATAAAAGAATTATGCAAGAACGCTATTTGTGTGTCTTGATTTACCCTATATATATATATATATATATATATATATATATATATATATATATATATATATATATATATATATATATATATATATATGTGTGTATATATATATATATATATATATATATATATATATATATACATATATATATATATATATATATATATATATATATATATATATATATATATATATATATATATATATATATTGTTTTTATGTATGTAATTCTAATATCTCCAACCCCCAAAAAATACTTTAACTAGGTTCATTACTAAAGATTTACTGCCTACAAAATTCCATGTAATGGCTTTGATTCATTCTATTTTGACTGAAGTAGCAATAAATAGAATAACGAAATAAATCAACACATTCCATTTTACTTTCAAGAGTTTTTGTTTTATATATGAAAAGTCAATCTTAATGTTGTCACTGTTCTCAAAGTATTTCATTTTAATTTTTCATTACTTCTATTGTAGTTTATTTATTTCCTTACTTCCTTTCCTCACTAGGCTATTTTTCCTTGTTGGAGCCCTTGGACTTATAGCAACCTGCTTTTACAACTAGAGTTGTAGCTTAGCTAGTAATAATAATAATAATAATAATAATAATAATAATAATAATAATAATAATAATAATAATAATAATAATAATAATAATAACAACCTCTTAATCTGATCTAAATGGAAAACCGCACGGGAATTGATTGGTCTCACAATAACATGATAACAAAAATGAATGATATTATCTCTTGAATACTTTTATGATTTTCATTAATATAGCTAAAAATATTATAAGGTAGCCTGCTTGTCCTCCCAATGGTCAGTCCATGGTCTGCCTTTATACATGACACATGCCTCATTCATGAAATGTGACCTATTGCATACATAGGCCTATTATATGTAGGTGCAGTGCTGAAATTTCCCGCCATTCTTCGTATGCGGTTAGTGTTGCCACCATAGGTATCAACAGGTTATCACGGTAGCATTGTTATTATTATTATTATTATTATTATTATTATTATTATTATTATTATTATTATTATTATTATTATTATTATTATTATTATGACAAGCTAAGCTATAACCCTGGTTGGAAAAGCAGGATGTTATAAGCCCAAGGGCTCCAATAGAGAAATATAGCCTAGTGAGGAAAGAAAACAAGGAAATAGATAAACTACAAAATAAGTAATAAACAATACATCATGTCATGGTATTTTTCATCATAAAAACGTCTATAAGTGCTCTTTTAACACTAACAGTTCTCGGTATCTCTAGTAAATTTTCAAATATAATTTAAATAGCAAGGGATGAAATTTTACAGTAGATAAATTGTTGTAGACAAACTATATGTAGATGAATTGTTTATGTAGATAAATTATGATAGATGAATTAGTGTATGTATTATGTCAAGGTGTTAAAGTAAAGACGTGATGAAAGTAATAATAACGTCAAACGAAATTAAACATTTCAGATATATTACCCCCCCCCCCAAAAAAAAAAATCAATGTCATCGACCTGGGGTACGTGTACCCTTACACAAGAGGTCTTTCATGCGGTACATGTACCCTTACTCAAGAGGTCTTTTATGGGGTAAGCCTACGCCTAGTCCACTGAAAAATGACATAGGCATATAAGGAATGTTCTATCTAGTTCAGCATCACTGCTATCGGAAAATGGGAAGCATGTGATGTCGATCGTAGGTAGTAGGTTGCCCAAGGCACCAGCCCCCGTTGAGATACTACCACTAGAGAATTATTGGGTTCTTTGACTAGCCAGACAGTACTACATTGGATCTCTCTCTCTCTCTCTCTCTCTCTCTCTCTCTCTCTCTCTCTCTCTCTCTCTCTCTCTCTCTCTCTCTCTCTCTCTCTCTCTCTCTCTCTCTCTCTCGTTACTGCTCATTTCACCTTTGCCAACACATACACACAATATTCTGGCCTATTCTTTACTCATTTTCCTCTTTCCTCGTACAGTTGACAACAATGAAATTACCAAACAATCCTTCTCTCAAGAGGTTAACTACTGCTCTGTAATTGTTCAGTAGCTACTTGTCTCTGGGTTACCGGTAGAAGAGACTCTTCAGTTATGGTAAGTAGCTCTTCTAGGAGGACAATCCAAAATCAAACCATTGTTCTCTAGTCTTGGGTAGTGCCATAGCTTTTATACCACAGTCTTCCACTGTCTTGGTTTAGAGATCACTTGCTTGAGGGTACACTTAGGCACACTATTCTATCTTGTTTCTCTCCCGCTTGTTGTTTTGAAGTTTTTATCCTCTTGTTATTTTCAAGGTTTTATAATTAATATATGAAAGATTTACTTTAATGTTACTATTGTTCTTAAACTTCACTAGTAGTTTTTCCTTATTTCCTTTCCTCACTAGGCTATTTTCCCTGTTGGAGCCCTTGGGCTTATAGCATCCTGCAAATCTATAACAGCATTCAGTATGATGAGGGGATCTGCTGTAGATCTATCCCCTATCCTTCCACACTGAAATCAACTATTTTTCTCATTAAATCTTATCCTCAAGTTAGTTTTTCAAACATCTCATAAGTGTGTTCGTAAAAAATAGTCCTCTTTTGTTGTCATTATCTAATTTGCTACCATTAGATTTGCCCATTGATAATATTTCTAATTCATCCCATTCATTTGGTATATCTATTCTCTCTTTAATTTCACTTTTAATTTCTCTCACGCTATTCTTCATTTATTTACCGTTTTTTTACATCATTTCATTTCCCATTAATTGTCTGTCTCTTGTATTCTTATTTCTTAAAAGATAGTATTATTGCATCTACTTCTTGTTGAATTGCCTTCATTACTTCATCTTTTTTTTTCTAGTTCACTTTTTTTTCCATCAGCCACTTGAATTCCAATTCATTATTCTTTTTCCAGCTTATCTCTCCACTTTTGTATTACCCATTTCCAACGTAAACAGGATTGTATATCAAAATTAAAATTCTTTTTATTCAATATCCTCAGTATTTCTACGGTAACTCCATTTTTTTTATTTCTGATGGCAGTAATCGTACACGTCTTATACATATACCTATTTATCTATCTATCTATCTATATACATACATACATACATACTTACATACACACACACACACACACACACACACACACACACACACACACACATATATATATATATATATATATATATATATATATATATATATATATATATATATATATATATATATATATATATATATATATATATATATATATATATATCAGAATGCTGCTCCACCTTTTATTTGTACTTCATCCGCTGTTTGCATTATCTTTTAATATATATCTTTCTATCAGGTTTTTTTCTTTTAGCGTTATAGGGTCGTTTATTTCCTTAATTAATTTCCTTCAATCTCATCTTCTTTACTTTCCTTTTCGTCTTCATTAACGTTCGAATTCTTTTCATTATTTCGTTGATTTTTTTAGCGACTTTCTTACTGAATATTTTCCTTAATCATATTAACCGTGTGGCATTATTTTATCATTCTAATTTATCTTCCCCCTACCTTTGATGATTTTCAGTAGCCCGGCAACTTCATTCTCATTCTTAAACATTTTCAAGACCAGAATTCTGCTCTTCTTATCTATTGTTTGCCAGTCTATTTCAATTGTCATGACACTATGCTCTGTGCATGCAATCTTATCTGTTATTCTGTAGGGTGTTATTATTTTCTCTACATCTATGTGGACATTATTAACTCCTTCCTTATCCTCTATTCCAGTTATTTCAGTCTGGTATTGTTGATTTTACGTTTCCTCTATTTTTTTCTTTAATATTGAGAATCCTTAAATTCACATTTTATTCTAGTTGTAATGAAACTTCTGTCTTATTTCCCACGATTTGCTTTCCTGTTTTATTATTAGAATATCCCATTATTAGTAATTTTTCTCGAATCTTATCTGCCTTCTCGATTTCTTCTTTCATTACTTTTCAAATCCTCGTCCTTTCCTTTCTTGGTCTTGTTAACCTCTTGTGGACCACACAATAAATCTAATCTAATCTCGATGCGACCTTTGTCTATCTTTATCCGGAGTGCTTCATGTTTTATATTCTCTCTATTCACTTCAACTGCTATATTTTCAAGTTTTTCTTTAACTCGTATCAATATTTTCTGTCTGCCTTCGTTTCTGTTATTCTCATAATTTTATATCTCTTTCATTTTTTTTCTTCTTTTCCTAAATGTGTTTTAGTCAGAGAAATTATTGTGAGCTAGTAGTTGTGTTTACTATCTCCTCCATAGATCTTAATTTTTATTTAACCGTTCTTACATTTATGAAATAAATTTTTCACTTTTCATATATTTTTCAATTTTTATGGTACGTGTTACCTTCGTTCTTTTTTTAAATCCTCCTTTCAGGCTGAGGTATTGGGCAATTTGCCTTTTCATCCCATATACTGGATGGGAGAAGAATAATGTAAACAAAGAAATTGATGTATGCTTTATAAAAACTGAAAAGTACATGTAAACTTTGCCGACAATTAGATGTTAATTTCCTTTATTTTTCTATTAAATATAATCTGATGAACTTCAAATCATAGATACTTTTTTTTTTAATCTTTTGATACCTTCTTATTATGTTACCTTCCAAACTTAGAACTTACAATTTGACGTCAACTGATGACGTCTTATATGTTAAGTACAATACAAGGTTGTTCTGTTGACATGGCAGTCTTCAAAGTGTCATCGCTGTGGACAATAAACACAACATTGAAATGTCCTACAAAATGAAAATCCAGTTTTATATGAAGATTTTTTCTATTAATTGTCATGGAAGAACTGGATGAGTATTTTGGATTACAAAACCCTCTCATATAGGTTCTTCACTAGTTGATTAAAACCTTGACAAACTAGACTTGTTGTGTAATCATAAGTTTACGGGTGAATCTAGTTTATTTTATTTACGAAACCGGTTGTTGTTATCTTACAGTCTATTATATCCTAGCTTATGCCATCCGGTCATCTACACATTTTGATGGAGGATAACATGATCATGGAGAGAAGAAACTTGCTTAATAGCGAATATGAAGATGGTGAGACTTTTCTATTTTTTTTTCTTTGTAGTACTTTACTTTGGATGGATGTCAAAATTTCGGTAATTTTGTATATTATTCCATGGTAATGTAACCTAGGAAAAAAAACTACTGTTTCTTACAGAAAAAATTACGATCTCTACAAAAATGACACTCGTTTCCGTCGCAAATGAATAGTTTCAGAAATATATATACATCTATATCCTACGATAATGGGGGACCCCCAGTGGGAACTCGGGGTTTTGGGTGGGGAAAACATACTGGGGAAACGATATATAATTGTTTTCCTATAGTAAATAACGTGAATTAAGCGAATTTGATGTTCATTTCAATCGGAATCAAACAGATCAACCTATTCGGATAACTTTAAGATGAACGGTGTCACTTCTCTTACGAACGAACGATAACATTAGCAACGTTACCAATAATACACAGTGTTACCAACGTTGACGTATGGTACACAGAGTTACCAACGGCACGTTGACATTACTAAAGATAGTAATGATAGATATTTCCATATATTAAATAATTTCTCCATATAAGTTTTACTCAATATATAAAATGTACAAAAAGGGCACAGAACCTAACAAACCCACCTAACCTAGCCTAGTAGTATGACAGGTCACAAAATAACATTTGATCTACATCGGACGTTGGCAGCGCTGGTTACTGTATTTTTTCATGACACAATCTTTGCAACGGCGCCTCCAAAGTTTATTCAGATATACTGTTTTGTATTTTCCTCCAGTTATTATAATTTCAAGAAGGTAATGTTTAGAGAAGAAAAGGCTTTTTTTACGTTTATATATCGATTCCCCAGTATGTTTTCCCCACCCAAAACCCCGAGTTCCCACTGGGGGTCCCCCATTATTGGAGGATATAGATGTATATTTATTACTGAAACTATTAATTTGCGACGGGAACGAGTGTCATTTTCGAAGAGAGCGTAATTTTTTCTATAAGAAACAGTAGTTTTTTTCCTAGGTTACATTACCATGGAATAATATACAATGAAACCAAAATTTCTACTTTTGATAGAACAAAAACTATTTGAAAAATAAGGAACCTTTGTATGTCAGCGGCCAGTTCGACACGCATTGATTAAAAATGGACATCAGCTAACCTAAACTTTCCTGAGAATCTGTTATACAGTAAAACTTTACCAACTTTTCCCCTAAACTAACATACAAGCCATGCACTTACTTACTTACCTAAAGGGGGGCTAACGCCCCCTGCGACCCCCCTTACACTTCCGTATTCTAAGTTAGACACAATAATACATACAGGTGGCTCCTATTATACATATACCTCAAAACAAATACATGGCATGAATATAGGTGCGAATGCTATTCTTTTGCACAGTTGTAAACTTTATTGCTTGTCAATTCAATATTATTTATAATTAAGTTGTTTATCTTGGTCTGAAATACTATCGTGTGAAGCAAGTTTCACGAATTAAGATATATGATTTAGTGTTGCTTTGCCAGGATTGAAGCTGATTGAGATGCTAACACTTAATCTTATAAGCTAAGGATATGCCAGTCTACGGGGCCTTTTGGTCGCAGGGGAGCGTAGTCCCCCAAATAGGTAAGGATACAGATCCTAGGTGGGGAACCTTGTATTAAGTGGTGTTCTTGTGATTGGTTTCCCATTTGAATTCTGGGTTTTGGTTAATATATGATGCTTTAATTACTAGCGAAACTGGAATTTGCTATATGAAATGGACAAGTGCAGGTTAGTTTGGCATTTTTCTTTATGTTTTTATGGGGCAGAGGCATAATAACACATATTTGTCGATTAAAATTTGAAGTCTATTTCTCACTTTAATAGTATTGTTTGCATTTGGGAGACTGCTAGTGAGTTATTGCGCTTGAATTTGCTTTTGCCAGCTGTTCTGTTTTTTTGTATGATGCATCATTACTTTGCTTTTTTAACCAGATACAAGCTTCCAAATATTTATGCACATGTTCCTGGATGTTGTTCTACGACAGCCATTGTTTTTCCACTCTCCCCTTAGTTTCAGTTTTACCACCATCACATAAAGATATCTCGAGGAGGGAAGTAAAATCTATTTCAGAATTTAATGTAATTTCATCTATGTCAGTGTATAGCTATTGTTGCTCATGTGAAAGTAAAAAATATCTCGAAATAAGGATCCACGAGGCGTACGAGTGCAGCTCAACATTTATCGCTTGCCAGAACATAGGAGCAGTGATGTAATGTTAATTTTGTGAGCATAGCGAGCTACGGTCGAACAAAAAACATTAGAAGGGATTCATAAATGATAAGGGTACTTTGATTTTCAGCCACTTACATGAGCCATATATTTTTTCCAATTGGTTATCTTGTGTTTATTTTGCATTTCTGACAATTATTATTGATGCAAATCACTTGTTTATCGGCATTTCCCCTCCCAAAATACTCTGGTTTCCCACTGGGGTCATCCATAATTGTCTTTACATAAGGGGGTCCAGAAACTAATAAACAGGTGGTTTGCCCCAATGATCATGGTCAGAAATGCACAAAACACAAAATAGCAAGTAGGAGTAATATATAGTTCATGTATTTGGCTAGAAATAAAAGTACTGTATCATATATTTATTGGGTTTTCAGGCATAAATTTTGATATTTTACACCCAGTCTGTCCCAACGACTACAAAGGCTCCCGAATGCCCTTTTTCTGACTGTCGTTTCAATCCTATTTTTTCAATATTTAACTTAGCCGGTGATTATATAGCTGCAACTCTGTTGCTCGACAGACAACTCTACGGTATAAACTCGCCAGCGATCGCTACACGGGTTGCGGGTGTGCCCAACAGCGCCATCTGTCGCCCAGATACCCAGCTCTCAATGTAAACAGAGACTCAATTTTCTCTCTGTCGAGGTGTCGACAAGACGTACTTACTCGCTGTTGCTAAACTGGAGTTTTTTCACATCTAATTGGTGAAGTACTTTATTCTAGTTTTGAGCTTTCGCTGTGCAGGGTTTCTCTTCACACAAATCCTTGAACTCTTTTTGATAACGGATTCTTTGTTGATGACTTTTTGATAGTTTTTTGAATTCCCCTTTGACCAATTCAAAATGGCTGACCCTTCACAAGTCCCCAAATTTAGGAAGTGCAATGCTAGGGACTGTTCAAGGCGTCTTCCGAAGGCCTCTATCGACCCTCACACTGTTTGTTCCAATTGTCGGGATAAAACCTGTCAATTGGAAGATCGGTGTGAGGAGTGCGTTGGCCTTTCGGAATTCGATTTTATCGAATTCCAAAAGTATACACGTAGGCTAGAGAGAGATAGAGTTAGGAGAAGTTCTTCTCGTTCTGTTGATATATCCTCTCCTCATGCCCCACAACCTATTCCTTCCCCTGTAGTGGTTGCTCCTAACCCCCCTCCTGGCACTCAGGAACCATCGATGGCTGATATGATGCGTGCCATCCAGGCTCTGGGTGAGAGAGTTGAGTCCCTTGCTAGTGACCGTAATCAGCTCATGGCGGATGTGAAGGAGCTTAAGTGCAAAAGTGCAGTGGGAAATGCTAAAGTGCCAAGTGTTAGTGTTGTGGATAGTGTTGCGCTTGAGGGTTCGTCTGTTCGTGCCTGTCGTCCTCCTAGTCCGGGACCTCTTGCAAGCTCCCAAGTCCAGGGGAGAAGCAATGTCGTACGACAAATGGGTTCGAGAGGCTTTAATCAGCGAACAGACGTTCCCTCCGTGGTATCGGGCGTATCTAACCAAGATCGCTCCTACCCAACTAAGACGAGAGAGCCCATTTATACCTCGTCTTCGGAAGGTGTTTCTCGCAAGAAACCCTGGACCAAGGTCTCACGACCGTTAAAACGCAAGTCGGTCCCTTCAGCGCAAGTCCAACGGCCCGGTTGTAGCCACTGGGTCAGTTCGGACTCGCTGCCGTTATCCGATGACTGCTCACCGCCTAAGAGAGGCAAAGCGGTACCGCTTCAGACAGTAACACCGTCTGTCGCCGCACCTGCTCCCGTAGACCCTAAGTGGTCTCTACTGCAAGACATGCAGTCAAAACTGACGTCTCTAATGCAGGACTTTCGTGCGGAGAAGGTTGCCGCCGCACCAGTTGGTGCAGTACCTAGCCAACAACCTTCCACACGATCGGTTGTGCGTCCTGTGGACGCTGAGGTAACCTTCTCACGCACACCAGTTGAGAGAGTTCCTTCACCCATGCGTTCCAGTGTGATCTGCCAGCCGCATGTTGACGTTCAGCGACGCACGGAGGTTGCCGTTGACGTTCAGGAGGTTCAGCAACCGTCAGATTGGCTTTGTTTTGACGCGGTGCGTCAACCTCCGCAACCCAGTGTGGTTTCCACTGCGCACCCACATCAGTCCAGACAGTCTGGAGTAGACGCTGTGCGTCCCCGCGCTGCCATGGTTGTTGCCAGCTCACAGACTGGGTAGCAGTTCCATGATGTTGCGTCCGGCTCAGTCACGCATGCACCTGTGCTACCGGACTCAGCGAACCAGCCGTTACCTACTCCGTTGCCGTTTCCTCATCAGTTATCGGATGAGGGACTTTCTGATGATGATGTTGCTGCACACATAGATGAACCACGATCGGATTTGGACGAACCTAAGCCTACCCAACCCTCTTTGGACTTTAGGAAAGTTTTGGCCATTTTCAAAGAGCTGTTTCCGGACCAGTTTGTTTCTGTAGCTCCTCGTTCTCCGCCGTCAGAGTTTGTGTTAGGCATGCCGTCTACCACTCCTGCCTTTACTAGACTCGTCCTCGCACGCTCGTCCAAGAGAGCTTTGCGGGTGATAGGAGAATGGTTGCAGTCCAAGAAGAGTTTAGGGAAGACAGCCTTTGCGTTTTCCCCTGCTAGACTCTCTTCTAGATCGAGCGTCTGGTATGCCACGGGAGAAGTTCTCGGCTTGGGAGTTCCTGCCTCTGCCCAGGGCGACTTCTCAAGTCTTGTAGACTCTCCCCGCCGCCTTGCCATGAGACGCTCAAAGATATGTTGGTCATCTTCGGACCTGGACCACCTTTTGAAAGGTATCTTTAGGGCCTTCGAAGTTTTTAACTTCTTAGACTGGTGTCTAGGAGCCCTAAGCAGGAAGATCTTTCCAACAGAGAAAGAGACTTCATTGCTCATTATGTCCTGCATGGACAAGGCCGTACGTGATGGGTCTAATGAGCTTGCTGCATCTTTTGTGTCCGGAGTCCTTAAAAAGCGTGAAAACCTATGCTCATTCCTTTCAGCTGGAGTTACACCGTGCCAGAGGTCCGAGCTTCTTTTTGCTCCTCTTTCAAAGTGCCTTTTTCCAGAAGACCTGATTAAGGAAATAGCCGCTTCATTGATACAGAAGGACACTCACGACCTTGTTGCGTCCTCCGCTCGCAAAGCTCCCCCTTTGCCTACCTTGTCAGCTAGACCAAGGATGGACACTCCAGCGTCCCGTTTTATTCCGCCCTTTCGTGGCAGAGCCTCCAGCAGAGGAGGTGCTCGTGCCGAAGGGAATCGAGGAAGGAAGAAAGGATCCAAGTCCTTTAAGGGCAGAGTCTGACTGCCCGCATCTTCAGACAGCAGTGGGAGCCAGACTCAAGAACTTCTGGCAGACCTGGGAAAAGAGAGGCGCAGATGCACAATCTGTGAAGTTGCTCAGAGAGGGGTACAAGATCCCTTTTGTACGGAAACCCCCTCTAGCAACGTCTCCTATCTCTCTCTCTCCCAGGTACAGAGAGGAAGAAAAGAGACAAGCCTTGAAACAGGAAGTGTCTCTTTTACTAGAGAAGGGAGCGGTGGTCAAAGTCTCGGACCTTCAAACTCCGGGATTCTACAACCGACTCTTCTTGGTGCCAAAGAAGACAGGAGGGTGGAGGCCGGTGCTAGACGTCAGTGCTCTGAATGTCTTTGTCACAAAGCAGACGTTCTCCATGGAGACCACAAAGTCAGTCTTAGCAGCGGTCAGAAAGGAAGACTGGATGGTCTCGTTAGACCTAAGAGACGCCTACTTCCACGTCCCCATCCACCCGGACTCCCAACCTTTTCTGAGATTCGTTTTCGAAAAGGTTGTCTACCAGTTTCAAGCCCTGTGCTTTGGCCTAAGCACAGCTCCTCTTGTGTTTACGAGGCTGATGAGGAATGTAGCCAAATTCCTTCATTTATCGGACATCCGAGCCTCCCTCTATTTGGACGACTGGCTTCTCAGAGCTTCTTCCAGTCGTCGCTGTCTGAAGGATCTAAAGTGGACTCTAGATCTGACCAAGGAATTGGGTCTCCTTGTCAATATGGAAAAGTCACAACTGGTCCCATCCCAAACTATTGTGTATTTAGGGATGGAGATTCACAGTCTAGCTTTTCGGGCTTTTCCGTCGGCCCCCAGAATAAGCCAAGCCCAGTTATGCATCCAGAAAATGCTGAAGAAGGAAAAATGTTCAGTCAGGAAGTGGATGAGTCTGGTAGGGACGCTATCATCCCTGGAACAATTTGTGTCATTAGGAAGACTACACCTCCGTCCTCTTCAATACCATCTGGCATTTCACTGGAAAAAGGACAAGACGCTAGAAGCGGTCTCGATCCCCATTTCCGAGAAGATGAAGTCTTGCCTGACTTGGTGGAAGGACAGTATCAACCTAAGAGAGGGTCTTCCCCTGGCTGTTCAGACTCCCAACCACGTTCTCTTCTCGGACGCATCGGACGTAGGCTGGGGCGCGACATTAGACGGTTGGGAATGTTCGGGACTGTGGAACTCGAGTCAAAGAATAATGCATATCAACTGCAAGGAGCTACTGGCAGTACATCTGGCCTTGAAAAGCTTCAGGTCTCTCCTTCGAGGCAAAGTGGTGGAAGTGAACTCGGACAACACCACTGCCTTGGCGTACATCTCCAAACAAGGAGGGACCCACTCACTGACGTTGTACGAGATCGCAAGGGACCTGCTCATCTGGTCAAAAGGTCAAAACATATCACTAGTAACGAGGTTCATCCAAGGCAACTTGAATGTCATGGCAGATTGTCTCAGTCGGAAGGGGCAAGTAATTCCAACGGAATGGACCCTCCACAAGGATGTATGCAAGAGACTTTGGGCCACTTGGGGCCAACCAACCATAGATCTCTTTGCAACCTCGATGACCAAGAGGCTCCCAATATATTGCTCACCAATCCCGGACCCAGCAGCAATACATATAGATGCTTTTCTCCTAGATTGGTCGCATCTAGATCTATACGCGTTCCCACCGTTCAAAATTGTCAACAAGGTACTGCAGAAGTTCGCCTCTCACGAAGGGACAAGATTGACGCTAGTTGCTCCCCTCTGGCCCGCGAGAGAATGGTTCACCGAGGTACTTCGATGGCTAGTAGACGTTCCCAGAAGTCTTCCTCTAAGGGTGGACCTTCTACGTCAGCCACACGTAAAGAAGGTACACCAAAGCCTCCACGCTCTTCGTCTGACTGCCTTCAGACTATCGAAAGACTCTCAAGAGCTAGAGGCTTTTCGAAGGAGGCAGCCAGTGCGATTGCTAGAGCAAGGAGAACATCCACCCTTAGAGTCTACCAATCGAACTGGGAAGTCTTCCGAAACTGGTGCAAGTCAGTATCTGTATCCTCAACCAGTACCTCTGTAGCTCAAATAGCTGACTTTCTCTTATACCTGAGAAAAGAACGATCACTTTCAGCTCCCACTATCAAGGGCTACAGAAGCATGTTGGCATCGGTCTTCCGGCATAGAGGCTTAGATCTTTCCAACAATAAAGATCTACAGGACCTCCTTAAGTCTTTTGAGACCACGAAGGAGCGTCGTTTGGTTACACCTGGTTGGAATTTAGACGTGGTACTAAGATTCCTCATGTTAGACAGGTTTGAGCCTCTACAATCAGCCTCCCTGAAAGATCTCACCTTAAAGACACTTTTCCTGGTATGCTTAGCCACAGCTAAAAGAGTCAGTGAGATTCACGCCTTCAGCAAGAACATCGGATTTTCGTCAGAAAAAGCTACATGTTCGCTACAACTTGGTTTTCTAGCCAAAAATGAGCTGCCTTCTCGACCTTGGCCAAAATCGTTCGATATCCCCAGCTTATCGAATATGGTAGGCAATGAACTAGAAAGAGTCTTATGCCCTGTGAGAGCTCTTAAGTTCTATTTAAAATGAACTAAACCTTTACGAGGTCAATCTGAAGCTTTATGGTGTTCAGTTAAGAAACCATCTTTGCCTATGTCAAAGAATGCTTTATCCTACTTTATCAGACTGTTAATACGAGAAGCTCATTCCCATCTGAGTGAGGAAGACCAAGCATTACTGAAGGTGAGGACACACGAAGTTAGAGCTGTCGCAACTTCCGTGGCCTTTAAGCAAAATAGATCTCTGCGAAGTATAATGGACGCAACCTATTGGAGAAGCAAGTCAGTGTTTGCGTCTTTTTATCTAAAGGATGTCCAGTCTCTTTACGAGGACTGCTACACACTGGGACCATTCGTAGCAGCGAGTGCAGTAGTGGGTGAGGGCTCAACCACTACAATTCCCTAATTCCATACCCTTTTAATCTTTCTCTTGAAATGTTTTTATTGTTGTTTTTTGGGTTGTCCGGAAGGCTAAGAAGCCTTTCGCATCCTGGTTGATTTGGCGGGTGGTCAAAGTCATTTCTTGAGAGCGCCTAGATTAGGGGTTTTGATGAGGTCCTGTTGTATGGGTTGCAACCCTTGATACTTCAGATCCTAGGGGTCAATCAGCATCCTAAGAGGATCGCGAGTCTCCGTAATGAAGACGTACTTAAAAGGCAGAGTAATTGTTCAAGTCGACTTCCTTACCAGGTACCTATTTATTTTGTTTTTGTTATTTTGATAACTTCTAAAATGAAATAAAAACTCTTAGCTCATAAAAGTGTAAACATATATTGCTAGTCTCTACCCACCCCCCTGGGTGTGAATCAGCTATATAATCACCGGCTAAGTTAAATATTGAAAAATTTTATTTTGATTATAAAATAAATTTTTGAATATACTTACCCGGTGATTATAAATTAAATGACCCTCCCTTCCTCCCCAATAGAGACGCAGTGGGACGAGGAGAAAATTGAGTCTCTGTTTACATTGAGAGCTGGGTATCTGGGCGACAGATGGCGCTGTTGGGCACACCCGCAACCTGTGTAGCGATCGCTGGCGAGTTTTTACCGTAGAGTTGTCTGTCGAGCAACAGAGTTGCAGCTATATAATCACCGGGTAAGTATATTCAAAAATTTATTTTATAATCAAAATAACATTTTATACCACTTCTGCCCCTCTGCTTTAGTGGTAAAAAAGTCAATGGCATGTATCCTAGCCTAAGGTAAGCTACTCCCAACTAAACTGATGAAGATTGCTGTGTTCTTACCAGGAAAGACATCCTCTGCAGCTTCCCAACCCTTCATTTACATAGCAGTATATCAGAACGCAATGAATCCTAGGCTCTGTTCATCATTCTCTGCAAATATTGTGGTTAGTTCATTAAATGACAGATGCATCTGCTAACCATGTTACGCGGAGGTAACAAGCTTGTCGCAGGAGTTTTAGCCCCCTCAGTAATGATATACCTTTGTAGGTAAGGTGGTGTGCTTTAGGGTAGTTCAAATTATAGGCCATGAAGTTGAACCCTAACAAAACTCAAAGTATGACTGTAAGTAGGTTTAGGACTGTGGCTCCTCAAAATCCCTATTTTTCAATATTAATCTTACCCGATGATCATGTAGCGGTCAACTCTGTTGCCCGACAGAAATCTAAGGTCGGGATACGCCAGCGATCGCTATACAGGTGGGGGTGTACACAACAGCGCCATCTGTCGAGTAGGTACTCAGGTACTTCTTGTCAACAAGAACTCAATTTTTCCTCTGTCGTGCCACCGGCAAGACCTACTTGGATACGCTGTTGTTTCTGGAGTTGTTTTTCACGATTTTGGTGATGTATTCGCTCTAGATTTTAGCCTTCGCTATTCAGGAACCTTTATCATTAGCTTATCAAGCTTTTTGATTAAATTTGGATTAATTGTTAACGAACTTTGCTAGATTTTGGAATTCCCCCTTGACTATTTCTACAATTCAAGATGTCTGACCATTCTCAAGTCCCTAAGTACAGGCAGTGTAGCGTTAGGGCTTGTTCTAGGCGTCTTCCGAAGGCCTCCATAGATCCTCACACCGTTTGTTCCAATTGTAGGGGTAAATCCTGTCAATTGGAAGATCGATGTGAGGAATGCGCTGGGCTTTCGGAATTCGATTTCAACGAATTCCTTAAAAATGCACGTAGGCTAGAGAAGGATAGGATCAGGAGGAGTTCTTCTCGCTCTTTTGATTTTTCCTCTCCCCATGCCCCTCAACCTATTCCTTCCCCTGTAGTGGTGACTCCCGACCCTGCTACTAGTGCTCAACCCTCCATGGCGGACATGATGCGTGCCATTCAGGCTCTTGGTGACAGAGTGGAGTCATTAGCTAATGACCGGAATCAACTTTTGGCAGATGTCAAAGAGTTGAAAGCGCAAAGTGCAGTGGGAAGTGTAGTGAGTGCAAGTGAAGTGAAAAGTGTCAGTGTCAGTGTTGCGCATGAGGGTACATCTGTTCGTGCCAGTCGTCCTCCCAGTCCGGGACCTCTTGCAAGCTCCCAAGCCCAGGGGAGAAGCAATGTCGAAGGACCAAAGAGTTCGGCAGGCCTTGATCAGCGTACGGATGTACCCTCAGTGGTTGCGGACGTATCTGTCAGAGATCGTCCCATCCACAAACAGACGAATGAGCCCTATCATTCCTCGTCTGTGGAAGAAGTTTCGAGGAAGAAACGTTGGACCAAGGTCTCACGACCTCTCAAGCGTAAGGTCCCTTCCGAGCGAGTCCAACGGCCCAGGTGTAGCCACTGGGTCAGTTCGGACTCGCCGCAGTCTTCCGAAGACTGCACACCTCCCAAGAGAGGTAGAGTGGTTCCGCAGCAGGCAACTACTCCGTCTGTTGCCGCACCAACCACGGTAGATCCTAAGTGGTCCATGCTGCAGACTATGCAGTCTCAGCTTGCTTCCTTTATGCAGGAGTATCGTGCTGAGAAGGTTGACACTGCACCAGTTAACCTACAACCTGCCACGGTTGTGCGCTCAGCAGATACTGCGGCTGCCTGCTCCCACACTCCACCTGTGAGAGCTCCACCACCGATGCGCAGTCGACCCTGCCAGACGCATGTTCATGCTGCACCCTCCGTTGACATGCGTGAGCTACCGCATCAGCAGTGGGAAGGTGCTGTCGAGCTGCCGTGTTTTGACACAATGCGGCATGCTCCGCAACCCATGCGGCATGCTCCGCAACCCACGGCAGTCCCTCCTACGCACCAGCACTCTGCTTTTGTTGTTGCCAGCTCGCAGACTGACCAGCAGCGGCATGATGTTGGATCCGCAGCAGCTACGCATGCACCCGTGCTGCCGGATTCAGCCGTTCAGCTTTCTGCTCCACCTTTGCCACTTCCTCCTCAGCTTTCGGATGATGGAGTATCTGATGACGAAGCTGCGCATTTGGACGATCCGCACTCCGACTTAGAAGAACCCAAGTCTACGCCTCCCTCCTTAGACTTTCGGAAAGTCCTTGCCTTGTTCAGGGACTTGTATCCGGAACAGTTTGTGTCTGCAACCCCTCGCTCTCCTCCCTCCGAGTTTGCTCTGGGCATGCAGTCAGCAGCTCCTGCCTTCACCAAACTTGTACTCGCCCGCTCATCCAAGAGAGCTTTGAGGGTTATGGGAGAGTGGTTGCAGTCCAAGAAGCAGCTGGGAAAGACTGCTTTCATCTTTCCGCCTACCAAGCTTGCTTCCAAATCTAGCGTCTGGTATGCCACGGGAGAGGAACCCGGCTTGGGAGTTCCTGCCTCTGCCCAGGGCGACTTCTCAAGTCTGGTTGACTCTCCCCGCAGGCTGGCTATGAGACGATCTAAGATTTGCTGGTCCTTTTCTGACATGGATCATCTGTTGAAGGGAGTCTTTTGTGCTTTTGAGATCTTCAACTTCCTCGATTGGTGTTTGGGAGCGTTAAGCAGAAAGACTTCCCCTTCGGATAAGGACTCTGCCATGCTTATCATGTCTAGCATGGACAAAGCCATTCGGGATGGGTCTGGTGAGCTTGCGGCTTCGTACGTGTCGGGAGTGCTTAAGAAGAGAGAACATCTTTGCTCCTTCTTGTCGGCTGGGATCACTCCTTGCCAGAAGTCGGAGTTGTTGTTTGCTCCGCTCTCCAAGTGTCTCTTTACGGAAGAGCTGATCAAGGGGATGGCTGCCTCGTTGATCCAGAAGGATACCCATGACCTGGTGGTGTCCTCCGCACGTAAGGCTAAAGCTTTACCTTCCGTGCCTAGACCTAGGATGGACACACCAGCGTCTAGGTTCATCCCGCCCTTTCGTGGCAGAACCTCCAGCAGAGGAGGTACCCGTGCCGACAGTCACCGTGGCAAATCGAAGAAGGGTTCCAAGTCCTCAAAAGGCAGAATCTGACTGCCTACCTCTCCAGACAGCAGTGGGAGCCAGGCTCAAGAACTTCTGGCAAGCTTGGGAGAGCAGAGGTGCAGACGCTCAGTCTGTGAAGTTGCTAAGGGAGGGGTACAGGATTCCGTTCTGCCACAGTCCCCCTCTAGCAACGTCTCCCATCAACCTCTCTCCCAACTACAAGGAGAAGGACAAGAGGCTAGCGTTGCAACAAGAGGTGTCGCTCTTGCTACAAAAGGGAGCGGTAGTCATAGTCCGGAACCATCAATCCCCGGGCTTCTACAACCGTCTCTTCCTGGTAGCGAAGAAGACAGGAGGTTGGAGACCGGTGCTGGACGTCAGTGCTCTCAATGCTTTTGTCACCAAGCAGACGTTCACAATGGAGACGACGAAGTCGGTCCTAGCAGCGGTCAGGAAGGAAGACTGGATGGTCTCGTTAGACCTGAAAGACGCGTACTTTCATGTCCCCGTCCATCCAGACTCCCAACCTTTCCTAAGGTTCGTCTTTGGAAGGGTCGTGTACCAGTTCCAAGCCCTGTGCTTTGGCCTAAGCACGGCACCTCTTGTGTTTACCAAACTGATGAGGAATATTGCCAAATTCCTTCACTTGGCAGACATCAGAGCCTCCCTCTATTTGGACGACTGGCTTTTAAGAGCTCCGTCAAGTCGTCGCTGTCTGGAGAATCTCAGATGGACTATGGATCTGACCAAGGAATTGGGTCTCCTGGTCAATATAGAGAAGTCCCAACTCGTCCCATCCCAAACCATTGTCTATCTAGGTATGGAGATTCAGAGTCGAGCTTTTCGGGCTTTTCCGTCGGCCCCAAGGATCAGTCAAGCCCTAGAATGCATCCAGAGCATGCTGAGAAGGAACCGATGTTCAGTCAGGCAGTGGATGAGTCTAACAGGGACACTTTCATCGCTGGCCCAGTTCATCGAGTTAGGGAGACTCCACCTCCGCCCCCTTCAGTATCATCTAGCTGCTCACTGGAGAAAGGACATGACGCTAGAGGCGGTCTCAGTGCCTATTTCCAAAGAGATGAGGTCTACACTGACGTGGTGGAAGAACAGCATTCTTCTCAAGGAAGGTCTACCATTGGCTGTTCAGACCCCCGACCACCGTCTCTTCTCGGACGCATCGGACACGGGCTGGGGTGCGACACTGGACGGACAGGAATGCTCGGGCACGTGGAATCAGGAGCAAAGAACACTTCACATCAACTGCAAGGAGCTTTTGGCAGTTCATCTGGCCTTGATAAACTTCAAGTCCCTCCATCTAAGCAAGGTGGTGGAGGTGAACTCCGACAACACCACAGCATTGGCGTACATCTCCAAGCAAGGAGGGACTCATTCGAGGAAGTTGTTCGAGATCGCAAGGGACCTCCTCATTTGGTCAAAAGATCGAAAGATTTCGCTGGTAACGAGGTTCATTCAGGGCGACATGAATGTCATGGCAGATCGCCTCAGCCGGAAGGGTCAGGTCATCCCCACAGAGTGGACCCTTCACAAGAATGTTTGCAGCAGACTATGGGCCCTGTGGGGTCAGCCCACCATAGATCTATTCGCTACCTCGATGACCAAGAGGCTCCCGATGTATTGTTCTCCGATTCCAGACCCAGCAGCAGTTCACGTGGATGCCTTTCTTCTGGATTGGTCCCATCTAGACCTGTATGCGTTCCCTCCGTTCAAGATTGTCAACAGGGTACTACAGAAGTTCGCCTCTCACGAAGGGACACGGTTGACGTTGGTTGCTCCCCTCTGGCCCGCGAGAGAATGGTTCACCGAGGTACTGCAATGGCTAGTGGACGTTCCCAGGACTCTTCCTCTAAGAGTGGACCTTCTGCGTCAGCCGCACGTAAAGAAGGTACACCCAAGCCTCCACGCTCTTCGTCTGACTGCCTTCAGACTATCGAAAGACTCTCAAGAGCTAGAGGCTTTTCGAAGGAGGCAGCCAGAGCGATTGCCAGAGCAAGGAGGACATCCACTCTCAAAGTCTATCAGTCAAAATGGGAAGTCTTCCGAAGCTGGTGCAAGGCGAATGCAGTTTCCTCAACCAGTACCTCTGTAACGCAGATAGCTGACTTCCTTTTACATCTAAGGAATGTAAGATCCCTATCAGCTCCTACGATCAAAGGTTACAGAAGCATGTTGGCAGCGGTCTTCCGCCACAGAGGCTTAGATCTTTCCACCAACAAAGATCTACAGGACCTCCTTAAGTCTTTTGAGACCTCAAAGGAGCGTCGGTTGACCACACCAGGCTGGAACCTAGACGTGGTTTTAAGGTTCCTGATGTCAGCAAGGTTCGAACCGCTTCAATCAGCCTCTTTTAAGGATCTCACATTAAAGACTCTTTTCCTCGTTTGCTTAGCAACAGCTAAAAGAGTCAGTGAGATTCACGCCTTCAGCAGGAACATAGGTTTTACATCTGAAACGGCTACATGTTCCTTGCAGCTTGGTTTTTTAGCTAAAAACGAGCTTCCTTCTCGTCCTTGGCCCAAGTCGTTCGAGATCCCAAGCCTGTCCAACTTGGTGGGGAACGAACTAGAGAGAGTACTTTGCCCAGTAAGAGCTCTTAAGTACTATTTAAGACGTACAAAGCCATTACGAGGACAATCAGAAGCTTTATGGTGTTCTATCAAGAAACCTGCTTTACCGATGTCTAAGAACGCAGTTTCTTATTACATCAGGCTTTTGATTAGAGAGGCCCATTCTCATCTGAAGGAAGAAGACCTTGCTTTGCTGAAGGTAAGGACACATGAAGTTAGGGCTGTCGCTACTTCAGTGGCCTTCAAACAGAACCGTTCTCTGCAGAGTGTTATGGATGCAACCTATTGGAGAAGCAAGTCAGTGTTCGCATCATTTTACCTCAAAGATGTCCAGTCTCTTTACGAGAACTGCTACACCCTGGGACCATTCGTAGCAGCGAGTGCAGTAGTAGGTGAGGGCTCAACCACTACATTCCCATAATCCCATAACCTTTTTTAATCTTTCTCTTGAAATGCTTTTTATTGTTGTTTTTTGGGTTGTACGGAAGGCTAAGAAGCCTTCCGAATCCTGGTTGATTTGGCGGGCGGTCAAATTCTTTCTTGAGAAGCGCCTAGATTAGAGGTTGTGATGAGGTCCTTTAGTATGGGTTGCAGCCCTTCATACTTCAGCACCTAGGAGTCGCTCAGCATCCTAAGAGGATCGCTAGGCTCAGTAAGGAAGACGTACTTAAAAAGGCAGAGTAATGGTTCAAGTCGACTTCCTTACCAGGTACTTATTTATTTTATGTTTGTTATTTTGAATAACTGCTAAAATGAAATACGGGATACTTAGCTTCTAATGTTAACATGTATGCTGGTCTCCACCCACCCCCCTGGGTGTGAATCAGCTACATGATCATCGGGTAAGATTAATATTGAAAAATGTTATTTTCCTTAGTAAAATAAATTTTTGAATATACTTACCCGATGATCATGAATTTAAGGACCCTCCCTTCCTCCCCATAGAGAACCAGTGGACCGAGGAGAAAATTGAGTTCTTGTTGACAAGAAGTACCTGAGTACCTACTCGACAGATGGCGCTGTTGTGTACACCCCCACCTGTATAGCGATCGCTGGCGTATCCCGACCTTAGATTTCTGTCGGGCAACAGAGTTGACAGCTACATGATCATCGGGTAAGTATATTCAAAAATTTATTTTACTAAGGAAAATAACATTTTAGCATTGATAATGTTTCGTTAAGTCTGTATGACTTCTGAAAATTTAGGTGTGATTCTCGATAGCAAATTTATTATTGTCGAAGACATTTGGTCTGTTTCTTCTTCAATTGCAAATAAATTTGGCTTATTTAGAAAATCTTTTAAGATTTTCAGTGATCAATTTATTCTGAAGTGTTTTAATTCCTTCATTCTGCCTTGTTTCGAGTATTGTTCTCCTGTCTGGTATTCAGCTACTAAATCTCATTTTAATTTGTTGGACAGGAACTTACTGTCTAATAAATTTCTTATTCCTGTTCTAGATATTGAATAAATTTCTGGCACTCTTGTTCAATTAGTTCATTGTGCATGTTGCATAAGAGTTTTCATAATTCTTACCATACTTTGGATTAAAATCTTTCTGGACAGTTCCATCCTGTTTGTAATTGCTAGGTATGCAGTTAATTTTGATAGTCATGCCTTCTCCATCATAAGGCTCAGTACTTCACAGTACAGTATTCTAGAAGTTTTATTCCAGTGATGTGACCAAGTTGTGGAATGATCTTCCTAATCAGGAAGTTGAATTGATGGAACTTCAAAAGTTCAGACATGCAGCAAATGTTTTTATGTTGAACAGGGTGATATGTCTATTTTTACAGTTTATATATAAATGATCTACTTTATTGTTGTTATTGTTTGTAAAATATTTTACTTTCAATTGTTTATTACTTCTGTTATAGTTATTTATTTCCTTATCTCACTGTTGGAGCCCTTTGGCCTTTAGCATCCTTCTTTTCTAACTAGGGTTGTAGTTTAGCTGGTAATAATAATAATGGGGAAATACGGTTGAACTTCCTTTTTCTTATGCCTGAGCTGACGTGTGTCTGCTGATATACAAACCTTCAAAAGTTATATGGAAGAAACCACTGGAGCTGAAAAAAAAGTTGTTCCAACACGGAGTACTTACCTCAAACTACTTTCTTAGGAGTATCTGGGATCTCCTCCCATCTGACCAGAGTTTTGTGTAGTTTACCCTATTCCCGTTTTCTATGAGGGGTAACCTCAGGCGGAGGGATACGCGCCCTGAGGCTAACCCCGGGTCAGAGAGCATACTAGCTCAGGTCTCAACCTCCAGTAAGTTCTCTGGTCGCGTCGGGATATCATCTCGACGCTCTCCTTAACCCAGTGCGACCCTTTGTGTCCCTGACTTCCCTTTGTGTCTCACGCGGTCCCCACGTGGTACCTTTGTGCTTTAGCTTATTCTTTCCCTCTGCGTTCCTGTGTCTCGTGGTGCGTTACTAGTGTGTGATGGAGCATCCCCACCGTTGTCCTGGGCCTATGGCCGGTAAATCGTGTGGTGCTTTCCTGTTGAAACCTGAAGTAGATCCGCACTCCTTGTGTTCGTCGTGTAGGGGCAGTGTGTGCTCCCCTACGGCCACGTGTCTGGAGTGCGTGTCCTGGAATGAGGTGCAGTGGGTGCGTTACGGCACCAAGGCGCCGAAGAGGTCACCGAAGAAGCTGAATGTCTCTTCTCTTACTTCGCCTGGCGTGTTGTCAGACCGAGCCTCCCTACCACCTTCCCCTACCCAGAGTAGGGGACAAGGTAAGTCCGTTGCGGAGAAGAGGCCTGTGGCCCTTCCCCAGAAGTCAGAGTTGTAGGATAGTGGTGTTGTGGCGTCATCCCAGGCAAGTGAGGGGCCTGAGGGAGGGTCGGGAGTGTGTGCGGGGGACGAAGCCCTGGTGCAAACAGTTTTACCCCACATGGGGTCATCTGAAGAGACGGGCCGTCTCCTCAGATGACCCCATGTGGGGTAAAACTGTTTTTACCTCACGGGGGTACTGCCGAAGACGCCCTTCAGGTCCCCGTTGAGGATGGAAGAAGACTTTGGAACCTGGTCCCCCAACGAAGAATGCCCGCGCTCCCCTCTAGCGCCTTCAGCTACACTTCCGGACGTTTTCTTGCAGCCCCCGCCTTCCATCAAGCGCCGAGTGGACCCCCCCCAACGATGCGACGCGAGTCGGGCCCGCTGGCGAGGTCCTACAGATCGTCGGTATCTTCGGCCGAAGTCCTTTCTTGCTCCTCGGAGGACGAGGCCCGTAGGAAACTTCATAGACGTTTCGAGAGGTCCCGCAGGAGACACTCCCGTTCTCGCTCCCCCTCCAGGTCCCGCCATGGGGGTAGACGGTCCCGATCCCCCAGAAGAAAATATAGGAGAAGTGGCTCCCCGGGGGAAGACTGGGTGGTCATCCCACGCAGTAAGCTCATCGAGTTGTCGGCAGTGCCGGGCTCCTCAAGTTGGCACCCTAGTACTCGTTCGCCGGAGAGATACACATCCTACAGCAGATACGACCGACGGAGGGAGTCGTCGCTTCAGGTCCCAGCGGACAGGCATAAGCCCGCAAGGGTTCCGGCTCTATCCGCCCAGTGGAGAGAGTCGCCCCCTCGGTCTGGCAGCCTCGTCCCGACCCCCAAGTTATCTTCGAATGGGCAGGATCGTGAGAACCGACTCCCCTCGTCGAGTAGACCCACGGATGCCTGGACCTCCGCGAGGAAGGATAGACCTACGTTCAGTGCCACAGCAGTTGGAGCGGATCAAGTCGCCTCCTTCCCCCCGTACGGAGGCGTCCGTCGGAGGGACCCCGCCTCAAGCAGTTGGGCGTCCTACGGAGGAGCTGAACGACCATGCAGAGGGTTCGGCAGCGGAGGTGTCAGCCTACAGGCGGATGATAGGGCTCATCAGGAGACACCATAGGTTGAACGAGCCCGAGCCTTCTCCCGAGGAGTTACGACAATCGAGTCTCAGGAGGCTAGTGGATGCCCCCGTCCAGCAGAGAACTCCCGTTAGCCAGGGACGTTAGGCTAGGTAGGGCCCACATGAATAAAATGGTGGCCAACCATGCGGAAGCCCCCAAGATCCAGAGTTCCTCCAAGCTGCTTCAAAGCCTGAAGTCGCAGAGCAAGTTCTACCTGCCGGAAGGACATCGTGCAGGTGCTTGTACGGTGGAGCCGGCAGTTGCCGTTTTAGGCCAAGGAGCAGCGGAAGAAAGGGACTCTACAGCACCAGTCTGTTTCTCTCCGTCAGAAGCGACCATGATGGAGGAGATAGCTAAGGACCTCGTAAACGTGTCTTCTTGGTTGGACTGGTGGGCTTCCACGCTAGTAGGCGTCCAGTCCTCCTACGACCTTACTATCCCAGAGAACCAGGCCTTACTGAAGGAGTTGATTAGCTCTGGAGGTAAGGCCATGAAGTTCTTGTCATACCAGTCCCTCGCACAGGCCGCCAACTGGGTTCTGCGCAGGAGAGACACAGTCCTCAATAAGCTCACCAGGCGCCTCCCCGACAGGGAAGCGAGGTCCTTGAGGAGTCTGCCCCTGTGGGACGATTCAATTTTCTCCCTGAAGGTGGCAGAAGAAACAATCGAACGGGTCAGGAAACTGAAGGACACGGGAGATTCCAGACCCCCTCCAGCGAGAAGACACACCCACAGAAGAACCACCTCCGACGTTCCCCGCCCTCCTCGGGCTTCGCCTAGCCAGCCCTGGAGAGACGTCCCTACTACGGCCTGGTTGCAGCCACCGCACCCCTCCAGTAGGGGAACAGCCCCGCCTCAGTCTTCGTTTAGGCCTTCCTACGCAGCGGCCAGAATAGGGCGGTCAGGCCGCGCCTCTAGAAGAAGATAAGGGGAGAGACCCCCTACTCCTGCCGAAGCCTCAGGTGAGGGGGATGCCTCAGACATTCTTGGCAAGCATGGAAGGATCATGGGGCAGACCCGTGGACCTTAGCAGTCTTGAAAGAGCGGTACAGGTTACCCTTCCTAGCAGACCCCCCACCCCTAATGCCAGATCAACAGGCAGAGTGGTTGGCTCCCAAAGACCCCTTGAGAAGGGCAGCCCTGCAAGAGGAAATATCTGCGATGATGGTGAAAGGGGTGGTAGAGCCAGTCAAGAATCCAGGTCCCGGGTTCTACAGCAGGCTCTTCCTTGTGGAGAAAGCCACAGGGGGGCTGGAGACCAGTCATAGACCTCTCAGCCTTCAACAAGTTTGTGCACAAGACCGACTTCAAGATGGACACCCCGAAGTCGGTCCTAGCGTCCTTGAGGGAAGGGGACTTCATGATGTCCATAGACCTCAAGGACGCATACTTCCAGATTCCAGTTCATCCCTCCAGCAGGAAATACCTGAGGGTGAAATGGGGCTCCCAGACGTTGTAGTTCAAGACCCTCTGCTTCGGGTTGTCAACGGCACCTCAGGTCTTCACGAGAGTCTTCACAACTGTCTCAGCCTGGGCACACGAACAGGGTATCCACCTGATTCGGTACCTGGACGAATGGTTGTTACTTTCAGCCTCAGGGGAAGTACTGAGGGAGCAAGGCGCGAAGCTACTGCGGTTCTGCAACGTCTTGGGTATCATCATCAACCTGGAGAAGTCCCAATTGATACCCTCCACCAGGATGACCTACCTCGGAATAGTCCTAGACCCCTGGTTGGCGAGAACCTTCCCTTCCGGGGAGAGACTAGGCAACTTAGACCATATCCTCCGTCCCTTCCTGTCGGGCCAGCCCAGGAGAGCGAAGGACTGGCAGAGACTGATAGGCCACCTAGTGTCATTGGAGAAACTGGTCCCCCAGGGGAGACTCAAACTCAGGGGTGTCCAGTGGAATCTCCAAGAGCTCTGGAACCAGAGACTCCTCTCACAAAGTGATTCCAGTTTTCCCGGAGACGAAAGGAACCCTGGAGTGGTGGTGCGTCAGATCGAACACCCTCCTGTTCACAGACGCATCCAAGGAGGGGTGGGGTGCCTATCTCCTCGGAAGATCAGCAAGAGAAAGTTGGACAGTCGAGGAGAAAACCCAACACATAAACGTTCTAGAAATGAGGGCATTGCGAAGGGCATGCCGGGAGTTTGCCCATCTACTCCGGGGGAACACAGTAGCACTGATGTGCGACAACGCCACGGTGGTGGCCTACATAAAGAAGCAGGGAGGACTAAAATCGAAGGAGTTGTGCGTCTTCATGTTGGAACTTGTGGAATGGGCCGAAGGGGAGCAGATCAGAATTTCAGCAAGGTTCATTCCAGGAAAGAGGAACGTCCTGGCCGACGGTCTCAGCAGGATGGGACAAATAGTAGGGTAATTCACATACAATGTTAAGAAACTTTTTTGTGCTATATGAGACAATCAAGTTCCAATTAAATGTTGTCATGAAAGTGGTTGATAAGTTTAGCAAAGAGTAATCTAGATGAAAGCTCTCTGCCCCTATTTAAGATGAAAGCTCATGATATAAGAGGAATAGCAATTTCCCCTATACTCGAAGAAACCCTTTAAAGGTTTCAAAGGCCTCTCATGAATGGTAGAGGCAAGGGATAGTGACAATGCCCTAGACTCTAGAGACTGACCATATAGTACAGTACTGTACAGTATATACCATACATATGATGACCAGGGTAAGCCAGACAATGGCTGCTCATGACTTAATAGGCAGACCTATAGGCTCTCCCAAACCCCATATCCTTAGCTCTCAAGGAGGGTAATCTTGGAGACGCTACGAGAAACTATTGAGTTTGAGTGGAACTCAGACCTTAGTCGGCGATTGCCTAGCAATGATATTTCCAATAGGCCACCACAACCCTGGAGAATGATGTGAGTGCAGCATAGTGGGATGCCCTGTGATGGCTGGAAGTAATTGGGTGAACACACTACAGGTTCATGATGATGGTACTAAGAATTTCATATAATCTGTCAGTGACACTGTGTAGACCGGGTTTTCCTGCTTCCACTTATTATTATTTTGAAACTGGGTAATCTTGCAGAAGAATTTGAAGGAATTAAATGTTGCAATAATCCCCCGGCTGTTGCAGTTGTTACGTTCCATCCTCCCCTCCCAAATATTCAGTATTTGCGGTATTTTTTTGAGACTTGCAAATATGATTTGTGCTGTACCAAAGGTTCCTAAGTCAATGTATGAAGACTTATCCTACATTTTTTTTTTATTCTCCCTTATATCAAGTTTGTGGGAATCATAGAAGTGCAGAGTGATGAGTATAGAAGACATTTTTACATTTACAGTACAGCATAAGTACTTTTAGATCGCTTAAAGCTCA
>NC_090740.1:21487091-21584591 GCF_036898095.1 Palaemon carinicauda
CCTCAATCACCTCGTGGTAGACATTATCTCAAGACCCATGTCCTCTCGCACTCTCTCGTGCTCGAAGTATGGCACTGACAATTGCTTGGGCCTCCTCCTCACCTTCCTCCCCCAAGTAGCCAGGTAGCCCGGGGTAAGGTGGCACCGGCTTATTCAAATACCACACCAACTTGTCCTCTCGGACCGGGCGCATATGAGAAAGGTGATACTTGCCTTTGGTCCCTGTCCGGATGTGTTGGATGACCACCGGAGCCGTTACCTTTAACATCTTCTGCCCCTCCATCAGACGACATGAGACAGGCACTGGCCAATCTTACGGCTCTAATGGAAAGCATTCGCAAGCAAGGCGAAGCTAGGGAAGCAAAACTTGAGAGAGAGCTCCGTGAAGCTCGACTCTCTGCCTCCCGAGGGTCATACAAGCGACTTAAAGTCCAAGAGTGGCGATAAGTCCAGAATGACTCTGAGTTTGTCTGAGTCCTTCTTGGGAACACAAAACAGCCTTCCCTTGAATTTGATGGACTTTGCTCTCCTTATAACCTGTTTGCTCAAGAGTTCTAAGGTATATTCTTCCAATAAGGGGGTGGAGTGTTGGAAGAATTGAGGAAATGATGGTGGAAATTTGTTCCATCTCCATCCTAGTCCATTCTTAATTAGGCTGTGGGCCCAACGATCGAAGGTCCAACGATCCTGAAAGTGTTGAAGCCTCCCTCCTACCTAAAGCAGCTCATTGCTTCGATTGTCCGGAGGGTTTACCTCCCTGACCGCGTCCTCCCCTACCTCGCGAGGGGTGTCTTGAGGAGCCCCGTCGGGAGCCTCTACCTTTCGGGCGAAAGGTAGTGGTTTGCCTCTCAAATGCAGGGTTGAATGCTGGTGACGGGGCAACCAGCTGCTGAGGCACCACTTGGAATGTGGTCTGTGGTTGAGCAACCACTTGGGGCACCGCGGTCATGGTGACTAGGATGTTGCTGGGCAGGCTGAGAGAATAGTCTAGGTTTCTTTGTCTTCCTTTTAGGTTGGGGAACCGCATCCTGGGAAGACTTCCTTTTAGACGAAATGCCCCACTTCTGGAGAAGGTTCTAATTCTCCGTGGCGGCTTTCTCAACTACCTCCTTGACCACTTCATTTGGGAAGAGGTCTTTACCCCAGATGTTGGAAGATATCAGCTTCCTGGGTTCGTGTTTTACTGCTGCTGCAATAAACACAAACTCTCTACAGCCTCTCCTAGCCTTCATAATAGCGTACAGGTCCTTCACTAGGGTGGCCATATGCATTTTGGCCAGGACCATGAGCATGTTTGGGGTGCTTTTTAGGACCACACATCTCTAAGCAGTTCTGTAGGGATAGGGATGCCGCAAGTCTCTTCTTCATCTCTTGCTCCCTGCGCAAGAGAAAGTCTGACAGTTTTGGGAGATTTTCGCTGAACTGCCGTCCCGTGATATCTGCATCCAACTTCCCTACTGAGAAGGTTAGGTGGACTTCCTTCCATTCCTTCTCTTCGATGGGCAGGGCTAACGACAGAGGCCTACACTCCTGTAGTGCAGGGCATGGTTTGCTTGCCTCCACTGCCTTGGCAACAGCTTTAGAAGCCTTCGACGTAAAGAGGAAGGCTATTGAAGCAGGAGCAAGAAAGGTAGGGTATTTCTTGCTCAAGGCAAACACTTTCGAGTTCGTGTAGCCCGCCTTCTTCAGGCTGCTCGACAAGAGAGCCTGTGCCTTGTCGTGGTCGAAAACCATGACCTCCTTTGGTTCCGTCTCCTCTTTTGACGCTGGCTCCTGCTTCAGTCGAATGAAGCAGTCTGGGAAAGCATTAAAGCTCGGCCAGAACTGGATGTTGTCTAAGGAGGTGGCTCCCATCTTCTCAGAGATGTACAGCTTGCCATTGGTAATTGGCATAAACTCCACGTACCTCCAGGGATTCGTCTCGGAGCAGGGTGGGAGGTCTTGGACTCTGGGTCGCTTGAATGATCCTCGGGAGGCAGTGATTCGTGCTTCACGGACCTCTTTTTCGAGCCTCGCTTCCCTTGCTTCGCCTTGCTTGCGAATATTCTCCATCAGCGCCGTAATATGAGCCAAAACTGCCTGGCTCATGTTGTCCAATGGAGGGGTAGAAGCAGAAGATGTAGAGGGTGTCGGCTCCAGTGCTGGCACAGACGGAAGGGACTCCGACTCGACTTCTTCTTTTTCAGGAAGCAGAGTAGACTCCTCCTTGGGATCATCCTTAAGGAGATCCTTCTCAGTGTCCATGGACACTTCAGATATTCTTTCCTCCTGGTGGATGTCCATGCCTTGCAATACCTCACTGACATTCGTCTCGATGGCAATCTGGACGCAGGGAGGTCCGGGTCGTGTTGGGGGCACGACAGCTTCACTACCCGCCTTAGGGAACAGCAAGCTACCCATCCTATCGTTAGGTAGGTACGGTCCCGGAGAGTTCTTTTGGAACCCTCGTACCCATTTGCGCAGCTTTTCTTGTGCTGCATCCCTCAACTCTGTTAACTTGGGGTCGTCGAAACCTTCAGCCACCATGGCCAAGCAGATGTTGCAGTTCGGGGGGTCCCAGTACCGCAGGGTTTCGGTAGTAATGGTGCAGGCGGCATGCGACCTGCACACTTTGTGACCACAGAAGTTCCTACTCCTGTGATTACGGAAGATCACCTCGCACTTCATTTGGGGTTCCTCCTGTAAAGAAAGGAAAATTAAATGAGTACGCGGTTGTTTATCACACATGATAAGCAGGTTATGCAAAATAATAATATTTGAACCATTATAGCTTAGGATAGTAAGCTAGAAAGGAAATAGGAAAGACACATACTTGTGTCTCCTGTCCAGCCAATTGCTGTGACCTCCCCCCAATATTAATGTTAGAGTTTCCTTATCAAGGCAAACTCAAAAGAGAAGGGTTCTAACCTCTAGGAATAGAATTAGTGTATACTAACACTGACCCTTCTTTAAAGATTTAATATTGTGGGGTTATCAACTGATTACTTATCAGTATATTGAAGGAATACTTCTCTTCAATATAGCATTGGTCTCAACAATAGACTGTGAAAGGATACACAGGGTATGTTGGAAAATAAACTACTGTATAATATATACAGTACTATAGTTTTCTGTCTGCAGTACATACTATACTGCAAATATACTGGGTACTGTATAATCATATACTGTAGTTCAGCCGGCATGTTGCCGGCTAGGCTAGAACCTGGCGGCACCGGTCCAGCCGGCAACATGTACCTGGCAGCACCGTTCCATACCGGCTGGGTTAGTACCTGGCAGCACTAGCCGACAGAGAGAGAGAAAGCATGAAGTGAAGGGCTGCCATATTAAATGTATCTGTACAATAAATAAGGGTGTAGGTATACTGTATAACCTTACTGCCTTCCTCCAGAATGAGGGTTCAAATGGAAGGGGAGAATGCATCATTCAGGCTTCCATCCAGCCACAAGATCCGTTGCTGGTCGCTGCCGGTTTCAGGGATGTGGATGGCAGTCCAAGGAAGGACTGAAGAACACTCAACGGCAAAGGGGTCTCCCACCGGCAGCCGTCATAGCCGGCACAACCTTTCCCAGAGCCTTGCGTCCGTAGGGGAAAGTCGGAGCGGTTATTAAGCCCCCTATGTAGGAGCCCGGCCGGCACTACGATCTACCCGGCAAGCGGGGAGATTGTAGGACGAAGGCCACAGGATTGCGATAGCTAGGCCATCGCTAAAGGACAGAGAGGGGCAGGGAAAGGGTCCTGTATATAGTGTTAGGAGAAGGCGGCAGGATTGCCGCCACTTCCAAACAAGGGTGAAACTTCGTTTCAGTATCGGCGCCATCCTAGGCGGTAGAAGAATATCTATTCTTCAGCCTAGGGTCTGCCGAAACAGGACTTGTCTTCTAGACCACAGGGGAGAAGGTGGCTGCATTATACTACCACTTCAAGTGTGGCCTAGTGAGGTTAAGCCTCCTATGCCGGAAACTCTAAGCCGGCAGGGGAGTGACTGAATACTCTGAGGTTCTGTCGAAAACCCAAGCCGGAATACTCGCCGGCAAGGGTGGGAGACAGAAAACACTAGCCTAGTCAAGCCGAAGTGACTACTCTATGGTGAGACCAAGATAGGGTTGTCGCCTATGGTGGCACTCAGAGGGAAGGAGGGATTACCCTTAAATCTCCACAGGAGACGACTATCGAGTTATATAAATAATTCTAGGAGATATACTATCTCTTGTTGAATTGATAAAACGATACACGAGTGTAAACGGGGATAATGTATGAAAGTACGTATACTAAAGCGCGTAGGCTAGGTAGACTAGCGCGGGGCGAGATCTTAGTTACCTAAATCACTGAAACTCTAACGTATACGATCGACATATGAGCAAGAGGAAATTTGTATGCATAATCATATCTTCACTAGTATAATTGTGCCTAAATAGCTTTTATAATTCATTAATGCTATTAAAACCGGGAATGTCGTTCTGCTGACTAAATAATGCATGCATGACGAACGACAGCACCCAACTTGGCGCCTCCGGTGACTGGCCAAGCTCCATGAAACACATTAAATTAAACTAATTTCACTGTGAAGCAGGAGCTAAAAATTATACACTGTAAAGATTAAATACTCAACTTTCCAGAGGCAGAAGAAGCTGGAGAATGCATAATAAATCCTCTCAAGAATGATCAAGAACGTTAGATAACAGGGAAAACCACCGTGCAAAATCGCTACCAAAGAAGGAATGAGCACCATCTTGGAGCCTTGTAATAGTACGGGAGGAAGGGTAACCTTGATAACAGGTCCCCTTCAGTTTCACCACTCTTCCCCCTCAAAACGAAAACGCTATTCGGGGTGAAGATTGCCATATGCCGTATCAAGATATACGTCCCCTGATATTATGCGATATCCTTAAGAGAAATTTTAAGGATATTCGTGCCAGGAGTTAGAATTCTGGAGACCTATGGTCAATTGTCTGGGAATATCATTGTAGCCAAATATCCCTTAGAAAGCGGTCTAAAGGAACCTTCCATCAGAACGACATGGTTTGAGCCCAAAAATATATATATAATACTGTGTATATATATATATATATATATATATATATATATATATATATATATATATATATATATATATATATATATATATATATAGTATATATATATATATATATATATATATATATATATATATATATATATATATATATATATATATATATATATATATACTGTATATACTGTATATATAATTCAGATTTTTAAATATCTAACTTCCCTGGTAATTACATATATATAGCTTTATCCCGCTGATTCTTCGCACGCACGGCATAAATTCAAAATTCGCGGCAATCGACGTTGGATGGTCAGGTGTGATCATACCTGCGCTTCCTCTACCCAGGTACTTGGAACCATTCCCATTTGTCTTCAGAAATTCCCTGCTGTCGTTCTAGCAACACGTTGGAAATTTGCTCTACTTTGTTTGGGTTTGCTTTAACTACAAATTGGTGAAGTACCCTTTGCTTTTTTTTTGGTTGATGGCTTTCGCTGATATTGGATTTTCCTTGATTTCTTTTTCACACGGATAAGATAGATGTTGTTGGTCCGACTTGGACAGTTTATATTAACTTGTTTTCTGGATTTTCTAGATGGCTGACTCAGTTGTTAGAATTTTTGTGAAGGGGTGCAAGACTGGCTTCCAAAAGCTGCTCTTGATCCCCACACAGCATGTAGAAATGCAGAGGGCATGTGTGTACTTTTCTTTTTTTGGGGGGAATATGATCGCTATGTTCGTAAGCTTGAAAGGGGTAGGATCAGGAGTTTTTCCCCCTACTGTAAAAACTAACGAACCAACTCTTAAAGACATGATGGCGTAAACTCTACGAAGAATGGCTTGCAAAATATGTAAATTCATTTCTTTTTCTTGCAAGGAAGGAAAAGAAAATACTACAGTAACTTACAAAGCAAAAGTATTTCATTTTTATAATGTAAGAGGAAATATATTATTTTTAAGAAGATATTTGTCCTATTAGTATACTTTCTTTAGATAATCATCGATCTATTATCAGAGATTAAAACTAGCGTACAGTCAATTTACGCTACGTAGTACTCATGACGATCGTTACAGTTCCACAAATACTTTGTATCGTTATTTGATATTTACATATTGTGAATACTAATATTAATCGTATAGCCTATTGAATTCTGCTTCAAGCCCTTGGTGAAAGTGTAGAATCTCTCACAGCAGGCAGGTCTAAATTATGGTCTGATGTGAAAGAGTTAAAAAGTGGTAGTTTCAGTGCTTAAATCGGTGCAGTGGAGGGTGCGGTTGCTCGGACCTGTCGTTCTCTTAGCCCTGGACCTCTTCCAAGCTCCCCAATCCCTGGGAGAAGGAATGTCAACAGGCGAAGGGAGGCGAGAGGCGTTAGCCCCCGAGCAGTCGTCCCCTCGAGCGTACCTGTTGACGCTTACCAGGATGCTCGCCAGAAAGCCAAGCGTCAAGGGTTCATGACGCTGAGCGTCAAGGAGTTGTACGTTGGGACGCCAAGCGTAAGAGCCTCGGATGTCATGAAACCGAGCGTCGAGATCGCGAACGTCATAGTTCCGAGCGTCAAGATCGCGAACATCATAGTTCGGAGCATCTAGCGTTGGAACAACGTGAAGCCAGGCATCATGATATTGGACTCCTTGATGCCAGAAGTCAGGATAAGACCGGAGTTGGGACAGCGAGACGCTAACTGCCAGCAAGACGCGGATTCACTGCAAGTTGCAGCGCTCATAGACGCTCCCTCGCAGCAAGCTGGACGCGTGACGGGAGGTGACAAGGACCGTGACGGGAGGTGACAAGGATCGTGACGGGAGGTGACAAGGATCGTGACTCTCCCTCGCAGCATGCTGGATGCATGCATGACGCACACAAGTGGGACGATCCGCGTGATTCCCTCACTCTTTCGATATCAGAAATCGCCAATCCTTTGGAAGAGATCTCAGAGGAGGAGATGCAAGAAACTCTTCATGAGGTGGATCTGAAAAGATTACTTGCGGGATTGGCGGACTTATTTCCGAATGATTTTCAGCAGGCTGTTCCTCGGAGCCCACCCTCACAGTTTATGAAGGGTAGACCCCAGAAGTCTTCCTCCTTCAAGAAGACAGTTTTAGCCAGATAAGTGAAGAGGGCTTTTTCGACGTTGAACGACTGGATTTTGAAGAAAAAGGAACAGGGAAGGACAACCTTTTCCTTCCCCCCAACGAGATTGGCTTCTAGATCTAGCGTGTGGTACGAGACTGGGGAGGCTCTCAGCTTGGGAGTTCCTGCCTCTTCCCGAGGGGACTTCTCCAGACTCGTAGACGCCTCGCGTAGAACAGCCATGACTAAGGCTAAACTTATGTGGTCCACATTGGAAAATGACCACTTGCTGAAAGGTGTCTTCAGCTTGATGGACTGGATTCTCGGAGCCCTCGCAGATGTTACGGATGAGAAGAACGAGACGCAAATGCACCTTATTGCCTGTCTCGATAAAGCTGTGAGGGACGGGACAGTCAAACTCACAGCCCTTTTCACAGCAGGTATTATTAAGAAAAGAGCTATGCTGTTTCTTTCCTGTCGTCAGGAGTGACTCACGCTCAGAGAGCAGAGCTCTTGTATGCTCCCTTGACCAAATACCTCTTCCCTTCAGAGCTAGTGAAGGACTTATCGGCAGCTCTTGCACAACAAGGAACGCAAGATCTGATTACAAGGACTGCAAGGAAAGTTCTTCCGGCAAACTTTTTAGCCAGGAAGGAGAAGGAAGCTCCTCCCACGCATCAGCGCTTTTGTGGGAGAGCCCTTTCGAGAGGAAGCCAGAGAATGGCTGCTGGAGGGCAAACCCTAAACAGCAACTGAAACCCAAAAAGTGAACTCAACAACCTCCAGACACAAGTGGGAGCCAGTTTATCCCACTACTGGCAAGAGTTGAGCCAAAGGAGAACGGACGATTGGACAGTCGAAATACTAAAGGAAGGATACAAATCCCCTTCCTAAGGAAGCCTCCTCTTTCGCCAGAGCCGTTAGAGTTGACAGCTACATTCTCGGGGAGCAAAGCAGCAGCTCTTCAAGAGCAGGTAAACCAGATGCTGTCAAAAGCAGCAATAGAAGTGGTAGAGGACCCCTCGTCAGAGGGATTTACAACAGACTATATCTGGTACCCAAGAACTCGGGGGATTGGAGACCCGTTTTGGACGGAAGTCCACTGAACAAGTCCGTGAGCAAAGTCAAGTTTGCTATGGAGACATCTGCGTCAGTCGTTGCAGGCACCAAACAAGGAGACTGGATGGTGTCGATAGACCTGCAGGACTCATATTTTCACATCCCAATTCACCCGAACTACAGGGAATATCTGAGGTTTGTACATCACGCAACAACTTTTCAGTTCAGAGCACTTTGTTTTGGACTAAGCACGGCTCCTTACGTTTTCACACGAGTGGTATTGAACGTGGCTCTCTGGTTACATCTGGAAGGGATACGAATATCGATGTACCTGGACGACTGGCTAATCAGAGCCAGGTTGCAAGAAAAGTGTCTGGAGGATCTACAAGTGACTACATCTACATCCACTTCAGTTCCATCTGTCAAGATATTGGACAAGAGACCAAGACCTAGAGATGTGGATTCCTATCCCTCTGGGAATCAGGAATCAGTTGAGTTGGTGGGACGACCCCAACAAGCTTCAAGACGGCTTCGAACTTCAACAGAAGAACCCCGACCTAGTGTTGTATTCAGACGCATCAGACGTGGGGTGGGGTGCAACACTGGGGAAGGGCGAGTTCTCAGGTCTATGGGAAGACCATCAGAAGAAATGTCACATAAACGTGAAGGAACTGGTGGCCATTCATCTAGCGCTAATACACTTCCAGGAGGAGGTCCAAAACAAGTTAGTAGAGGTCAACGTAGACAACACCACAGTGTTGGCCTATATCAGGAAACAGGGAGGCACTCGTTCGAATTCCCTTTACGATTCAGCAAAGATCTGCTGTGGGCAAAAGCGAACAATATAACTCTGATAACCCGCTTCATAGAGGGAGAGAATGTCAGAGCGGACCTTCTCAGTAGAGGAAGACAGGTTCTCACGACAGAATGGACCCTACATCACGAGGTGTGCAGCAGACTTTGGAATCTGTGGTGAGAACCGTCAATAGACCTCTTTGGGATGCAGAGAACAAAGAGGTTACCTGTTTACTGCTCTTCAGTCCCAGACCAGGAAGCAGTGGCAGCGGACGCCTTCCTCATGGAGTGGGAAGGACTAGACACGTACTCCTTTCCCCCCATTCAGGATCCTAGACAGAGTCATGAAGAAGTTCAGGGAGTCGAACAATGCCCGCATGACCCTGATAGCTCCGTTTTGGCCCATGAGACCCTGGATCACAGAAGTGATGGAGTGGCTAGTAGACACCCCCAGATCGTTACCTTGTCGGAACGATCTACTTAGATAGCCACATATAGAGAGATACCATCAAAATCTCCTCGCTCTCAATCTAACTGCCTTTTGACTATCGAAAAAACTGGCAAGAGCGAAGGGCTTTTTGAGGAAAGCTGCAAGAGCAATCCCGAGAGCGCGGAGGACGTCCAAAATCAAGGTGTACCAGTATAAGTGAGACGTGTTCAGGGGAATGGTGCAGAGTTAACAACATTTCCTCTTCCAGTACCTCTCTAACTCAACTGTCAGATTTTCTGTTACACTTAAGAACCCAAGAGAAACTAGCAGTATCAACCATCAAGGGATACCGCAGCATGCTAGCTTCCGGCTTCCGTCACAGAGATATTGACGTGTCGGGAGACAAGGATCTCTCGGACCTCATAAGGTCCTTTGAGACAGTTAAGAGGAAGGACAACCCAACCCCCTCTTGGAATTTGGATGTAGTCCTGATGTTTCTAACCTCGAGCAGGTTTGAACCTCTCAACAAGGCTTCGTGGTAGGATCTCACTAAGAAGACCCTATTCCTGGTTGCGTTGGCAACAGCCAAGAGGATAGGAGAATTGCAAGCCTTTAGCAAAAATGTAGGCTTCAATGGAGAGAATGCAGTCTGCTTGCTGCAACTAGGTTTTCTCGCCAAGAACAAGAATCCTTCTCAGCCATGGCCCAGATCCTTTACCATACCAGGATTAACTCATTTAGTAGGAGAGGAAAAGGAGAGAGGCCTTTGTCCAGTGAGGGCCCTAAAATTTTATCTGCAGAGGACCAAAAACATGAGAGGACAGGCAGACAACCTCTGGTGCTCGGTGAAGAAACCTTCGTTACCCTTGTCAAAAGAATGCACTGGCGTTCCTTATCAAGGATTTAATAAGGGAAGCTCACCAGAACTGTGACGAGAAAAGCTTCCCAATCCTTGAAGTCAAAGCACACAAAGTAAGAGCTGTGGCAACTTCGATGGCTTATAGACACAACAAGTCTATGAAATCGATTTTGTAAACAACATTCTGGTGAAGCAAATTAATCTTCGCAGATTGTTACCTAAAGAGGTACAGACCCAATATGAGGATTGTTGTTGCCTCTAACCTATAACCTTGTTTATACCCTTGCTTTTTCTTGAACTTGATCTCACAGGTTGTCTGGGGTGCAAGTCTAAGTTAGGTTTTATGGAGTGTATTTTTAGTGTGTTAGTGGGTCAGGTGGTCACCTCATTGTCCATGGCTATGCCAGGATAGCAAGGGTGGTGGTCTAGTCATGTTAAGGTCAATGACCGTGTGACAGCCCCACAGAGACTTTCTACAGCCCCCTGGGTGGATCGCTGGGTCTCTTAAGGAATGCAGGCAAATGAGGCAGGAAAACTATGAAGCCAGCTTCCTTATCAGGTTGGATCCAGATTATTGGTACAGCTAATTTGTAGCGATTAATAATTATACGGATTCCCAACGGGGTTGCGATTCTCTAACCCCTCACCAATGGTGTCAATCAACTATATATATGTAACTACCAGGGAAGTTAGATATTTAAAAATGGTATTTTCATTTTAAAATAAGTTTTTAAATATACTTACCTGGTAGTTACATATATAAAAGGTCCCTCCCTCCCCCCCCTCTGAGAACAGGGGCATGGAATTTCTGAGGACAAATGGGAATGGTTCCAAGTACTGTACCTGGGTAGAGGGAGCGCAGGTATGATCACCTGACCATCTATCGGCGATTGCCGCGAATTTTGAATTTCTGCCGAGCGCGCGACGAATCGGCGGGATAAAGCTATATATATGTAACTACCAGGTAAGTATATTTAAAAACTTATTTTAAAATAAAAATACCCTTTTTGACAGCTTTAGTACTGGCTGTTAATTACAAATGAAGTAAATGTTTTTCAATATTTCAGGTTATGGAAAATTTCAATACTGGCTGATTGGAGTTGGTGGCTTTGCAAATGCTAGTGATGCAATAGAAATTTTGTGCATATCTATACTTCTTCCTGCAGCTGAATGTGATCTTCATATGACATCTTTTGATAAAGGGTTACTTATCGCTTTAGTATTTCTTGGTGAGTATCTAATTGAATGCCGGTGTGTTTTTAGTTTGATTTATTCTATTTAAACTGTGCAGTCCCTATGAAGTAACAGAGTAACCCCATTTGTAATAAAGAAATTCAGTCCTAAAAATATTTATTTTTTGAGTTTTACAGTAATTACAATCTAATGCTCTGTTTAAAAAAACTTATTGAATGACATTTCACAGTTGAAATAACTGAAGTGGTGATTGAAAAATATAAAAGTCCCAAGTTTGTTAGAACTTCATGATAATGTGAATTTTCTACTTAATTCTAAAGCAATTATTTAATAATAAAATCTTGGAAGTTATTACTCGCTGGATGTGGTTAGGTAGAATGATGCAAGCCTTCCAATATTTCAATATTTATAGGCCAGCTTACGTAATTTGTCCTTGTATTTTACCAGAAATTCATAATACTATTACCTTGAAGTAGGAGCTTTTATACGCTAAGGATAAAAACTAAAACAATGCCATCTGCCTATTTGCCATGACACTGATCTCCCTACAGTCTACAATGCCAGTTATCAGAATTATCTCATATTCCAAGCACTTAACTCAGATTCCAAGTGCCTTTTACAGTAACATTTCGGTATTTAAATGTCGAAGAGCATTCAGCACTGCTCTTTGTTTTTCCAATGTCTCTGATACCCCAGCTATAAAAGTGTGGTTTTTGTGCTCTGAATTGTTACAGGCTCTCAAAGATATGTCTTTAAAGTGGTCTTAATTAAACTCACTAACATGTATACAGATTGAAATTTAAGGAATTAGTGAGTGTTGCCCATTTTAGCAACAAAGGTACATCATAAATTGTGATACAGTGAGCTGTGACTTATTGTTAAATTTGAGTATCCATTGTTTACTTTAAAATTCATCCCTTTAACTCTACTGTAAATTACCTTGCTTGATAGGACAAGGGATAATTTTATTATATTGTCAAGTGCAGTATATTTTCCTAAAGTTATGAATTTTGACATCCACGAACGTTGACATTTAAAAATTTTTCTGTCATAATTAAACTCTATAATTTTGGTATCCCAAAGGAAGACCTACATTCTTGATCTTTACTTATGGTTGATGTTGATATCTATTTTTGAATTTTGTATTATCACCTCTTTTAAAGTTATTATTTTGTTTTGTGAATCATATTTAGGGTGATTTATGTCCTAGTTTGTGGAGTTTTATTAAACTATGCTTGTCATAAGTAGGCAAGTCATTTTGGAATTATACTTTCCATTCTGTTTTCAAGTTTTTACATAAATACAGAATTGTTCCGTAACTGGAATACAAACCACGCTATTTATTAGGGGTTATACTTTCGGCGGAGGTGAAATGACGAGCCATTAAAATTTAGCGAGGGCTAACTACCCACATCGCTAGTTAGCGGGGGTAGGGGGATGGTAGCTTGCTACCACTCCCGTTCACACACCTGTGATTTAGTCACTTTACTTTTGGATTGGATCGAGAGCGGTTGTTTCCTCTCTCCCTCCTCGCCTATTCTGGACTGCCATTAATTTTTGTCTTTTAACTTACTTTTTCTTATACTTGTATATACCTGTATATGAAAACATTCTTAATGTTTATGTATATATATGTGTATAGAAATGTGATAAGTTTCCTTTTCAGTGTTTGTGCTGTGCGTGTGATACTTATACGACAACGACACTTGCATACATTAACAAGGCCAGCACAGTTCCACTTCATGGGGAACGACCTCTTCCTCTCTGTTCCATCGGTCTTCCCGTCGGCATATAGCCGTTAACTCGTCCGCCGCAGGGGAATCGTCATCGCCTGGACCCTCTTCATTCAATTATTGTCTTCGCCTTTTCCTTTTTCCTACGGGAAACATGGATTTCTGAGCGAAGGGAATTGGGCCTCTCAAAGATGGACTACGGTCTTTCTCTTCTCGAGGTCGTTCACCTTTACAACAACAGTGTACTATTGGGGGAAGCTCCTTTCCCGTGGGCGGGTTAGGTTGCTCTTCCGATTGTTTGTCTCAATTATTTTTAGTGAAAATATAATTGTATTTTAACTTTTCAGCTTTTCTCCGTGGGGAACACTTCCCTTCGTAAGGTCAGTGATTCTCACTATTAGTGAATATTCTTAGCTGATTTAAATAATTGTAATTCTGTTTTTATTACAGTTACTCCGCTCCCCCCTTCTCCCATGGATGTCGACTGGGGAAGGAAGGGCGCAATACTTAATTCTATGTTGTTCCCTCGGGGTTCCTTTTCGGAGTTCCTCCCTAAGGAATTTGTTAAATAATTAATTTTTTGTTGGCGCAATACTTATTTTATGTTGTTCCCTCGGGGTTATTCTTCGGAGTTCCTCCATAGGGAATTTCTGTTAAATAATTAATTTTATTTTTTCCCAGTTAACTATGCAGTTTTTCTTCGTTCGACTAAGAGTGCCGATGAAGCATAGCTGTTCTGTTCATGCACGGTGAATCTGCTGTCACTGCCATCCCTCAGAGGACGTCGTCATGGGCGTCATCCCTTAACTTAGAAGTACTCCCATGACAACATGACCAGCACTTCAGATCATCTTACAACGCTAAAGGAGGTTCGCCTCCAGGGGTTGGACAACTTCCCTTCTGAGGAAAGTTTCCTCCCCAGGTGTGAGGTTGTTTTTCCCTTTAGAGGGAGAACTTCCCACATCTTAATAAATTCATCGTCTCCGACTGTTGTTGCTGCCTTCGCCCAGACTTCTCTCCCCCCTTGCTGAGTTTTTCTTCCTTCAGGGGCGGAGCACGGTCTTGGCACCTCTCTTCTACAAAGTGCTTACCTCTCTCGTTCACGAGAGAGGTAAGAGACTCCTCTTCGGAGGATCGCTACTGTTAAAGGTCAGCTTGCTGATCCACCGGCCCTCAATGGGCGTCTTCTAGTCTCTTCTACGAAGTGTTCACCTCTCTCGTTCGCAAGAGAGGCCACTTATAGAGACTCCTCTTCGGAGGATCGGTACTGTTAAAGGTCAGCTTGCTGATCCACCGGCCCTCAATGGACGTCATCATGGGCGTCTTCTAGTCTCTTCTACGAAATGTTCACTTCTCTCGTTCGCGAGAGAGGCCACTCATAGAGACTGCACTTTGGAGGATTGCTACTGTTAAAGGTCAGCTTGCTGATCCACCGGCCCTCATAGGCGTCATCACGGGTGTCTTCAAGTCTCTTCTACGAAGTATTCACCTCTCTCGTTCGCGAGAGGCCACTCATAGAGACACCTCTTCGGAGGATCAAGCAGACCTACCAGGACCTACTGATCTACCAGTGCAACCTTGCACTGCAACGTAGTTCTTTGGACTTTGGTCCTGGACTCTAATGCGGACCTTTTTACGGTCCCCATCGGTGGATGCTCGCCCTTCCAAAGGGCACATCCCAGTTCCTGATCGTCCTGCCAGCTGACCTGCCAATCTACTGCGCTCCAACAGTCTTCCGTGCGTGCGCCTTCTGACAGTCTTCCGGGCGCGCCTTCGGACAGTCTTCCGCGCGCGTGCGCTGATGGTTTGCCCCGCGCGCGCGTCAACAGTCTTGCATATGCGCGCGCTCCAACAGTCTCCCGCGCGAGCTCGCGCGTGGGCGCCGATGATTTTCCGTGCGCACCAACAGTCTTGCACGCGCGCGCGCCGACTTTCTTCCGCGTGCGCGGGCGTCTATGGTCTCCCACGAGCGCCGATGCTCTTGCGCTCGCGCCAATAGTCTTCCACGCACGTGAGCGCACCAACAGTCTACTGCTTACGTGCGCCGTCAGTCCTACGCCCGCGTGTGCCGATGGCCTTCTGCGCGTGCGCCCGCCGATAGCCTTCCGCGTGTGTGCGCCCCGATGGCCTTCCACGTGTGTGTGCCCCGATGGCCTTCCGCGCGTGCGCGCGCCGATGGCCTTCCGAGCGTCCGCGCGCCGATGGCCTTCCGAGCGTCCGCGCACCGATGGCCTTCCGAGCGTCCGCGCGCCGATGGCCTTCCGAGCGTCCGCGCGCCGATGGCCTTCCGCGCGTGCGCGCGCCAGCGGTGTTCCACGCGCGGGCACCAAAGGTCTCCCGCGCGAGCACCCGTTGGCCTTCCACGCGCATGCGCGCCAATGCTTTTGCGCTCCAATGATCTTGTGCGTACGCAGCCTTCCGCGCGCTGATGGTCTTTGCGCGCGGGCGCTGATGGTCTCCCGCGCCAATGGTCTTCCGCACACGCGCGCCCGTAGTCCCCACGTAGTACTCGCGCCAATGCACCCGCCCTTGAGCAACCAGTCACACGGTTTGGTGCATTCTAGGGAGAATGCACAAAACTACATGGCACTTTCCTGCGCCCTCCTGTGCAGTTACGGTCTCAGATCGAATGCGCCAGTTCTTGCCAAAGAGTCAGGGCTCGCAGATCCAATGCACTAACCCTTGTCTAAGAGCCAGCACTCGCCTGCTCTCCAGGCAGAAATTGAGCACCAGCATCATCCTGTGTCCCATCGCTCCAGTACTCTCCTACACACTCGCGTAATGGGCAATAATAAGGAATAAAACTTTTTGGACAGGTCACCATTTCCCCATTCCTCCCCGCAGACACATAAAGATTGCCACCAGGAAAGAGGAATAAGGCTTCACAGAAGGATTCAAGATCCCGAAGATTCCATCCTACAAAGGGAATCGAAACGGGGAATCCTTGGTCCCTGTCTCTTCTGAAGTTTATTTTTTCCTTGACAGACCACCGTCAGCAAACGGGAAAGCATCAACAGTCTGATCTCTAGATCACTGTTTGCTGATGGCTAGTTCACAGTTTACTGATCGCTAGGTCGCCGATCACCAGATCACCAGTTGCTAGCTCAATGCTGATCTTTGACCTCTAGTCCCTCCAATGACTAACGATCTCCAATTGCTAGCGTTTCCAATCACTGATTGCTTGTCAATAACCAGTCATCAGCTTTCTGATCACTAGATCACCGATGGGCAGCTCATCTTTCTTCGATCATTGAACTCAGCTCGCTGATCTCTGACCAGCCCATCCTTCAGCTTGCTCATCTCTGATCAACCAGGAGGAATCATATCAGCTTGCTGATCTCTAACTCACCATTGGCTCACAGACCACCGATTCATTGATCATCTGCAATTTGCCAGCAGTTCGTGACTCAAACTTACTAGTCAACTGCTTCCTGTAGTTTCCTAGATCAGAAGGTATACAACATACTTCTCGCTACTGTCCGTTCGCCATCACATTAAAGTGATCGGCAAACGTTCGACAACCCTTATCAACGGCTTGTTGACAGGGAACTACTTGCAAGCACTCTCCAACTTCACAGTAACCATGATACCCAACGGTTAACCATTGATTAACATTCGCCAGATTGATTCTATTCTAAGGAATAGCATCAATCCCATCAGGGCGCATGGTAAGGCTAAGCATTGCCTTCCTTCTGTTAGTTAAAGGAATTCTCTCTCAGAGAAGAATTCTTACACTGGGTATCGCGCCTGATCCTTTACGACACAAGTCAAGACTCCAGCGTCGACAATCTTCTATGTAAAAGGATCTGCAAGGAGCTGTTCCTTTGGGTCGATGTCCACACCATGTTGGAGTTCGAACAAGGGCTAAGACCTCAGGTCTTCATTTGCACACTGGACCTAAAGGACGCTTACTCCCAGGTCCAAACCATCCATCTAGGAAGGTTGGAAGATTCAGTCTAGACAAACAAGAAACACCAGTTCAAGGCACTGTGCTTCGGTCTTTCCACTACACCCATCCTGGTCTCACAGGATCGGCTTCTGTCTCCTCTGTCTCGGGACAACTGACTGACCTTAGCAGACTCAGTGGCAACCTTGCATTAACACTGGAACTTCTGAAGTCTTTTTACCAAGATCCAGTGATCAGGGTCAACCTACGGAAGTCTTCCCTACTTCCCTCCCAGAAGACTGGTGTATCTGGGAATGATTCTAGACACCAATCTCCACAAAACCTTCTCGAAACGAGAACGATTCCCATTCCAAGAGACTTGAGTCAGAAAAAGAAGAGAGGAGGGACCATAGTGCTGCACCACACGACCTCAGCCCTCTGGACAGAGCCTGAAAGTACCTTCACTTAAATCTCTTAAGAGATAAAGGCCAACTTTCCGGTCCTTCAGCAGCCTCATCGGTTCCAAACAGACCACTCAGTGATGTGATGGATGACACACCACACACCACATAGAGACTCACGTCGACAAGCAAGAAGGAACTTGCTCGTAGCCTCTTCACATCCAACAGTATAAGCACTAAGATGGGCCAAAGTCCGTTCGGTACCACTATCAGCCCGCTTCATTCTAGACTGGAAGAACGTGCTCGCCGACAATCTGTGCACAGCATCTCAGATAAGGTATACCGAATGGACTTTGGATCGCCATGTAGCCAACAAAGTTCTGACTTTACGAGGTCCTCTAACTAGGGGTCTGTTCGCAACGCTCCTGAATCTCAGGCTGCCGTTGCTCACCAGCCTTAGACCCCAAGGCTCTCTGGCAACAACGGTGGGTACAACAATGACGTTTACGTCTCGTTCCTGTTTTATCTGGAGAAGGGCACTCAAGAAGGCTAGAACATCGGTTAACCTCTCAAGGACTCTCCTAGCTCCGCTATGGCATTATGCAGAACAGTTTTCAAATCTTTTGCAGCTCCTGATAGTCTCTCCAAGAGAACTCTCTCCATATCACAGACAACCCACTTCGACACCTACCACAAGCTATACCTCTGCTATGGTTGTACGCCTGGAGACTACCCAATACCTCTTTGCGAAAAGGTGTCTAGATATCTGAGGAATTCCTCAGCATTAGTCTACCAGTCAGTATAACGTCTTGTGTGGTTGGTGTCATGTGAAAGTGTGTCTCTCCACTCGATTCCAGCAATAGCGGAATCTTCGAGTATATACAAGAGGAAAAGACCCCCTATTCAGTTCCGACAGGTAAAGATGATCACTCAACCTTGATCCTTCACCTTCAAACTGAAAGAAAGGGACATCCTCTCGTCGATAGACTTTTCCTAACTCATACGGACTTACAACTTGCCTTTCCCCAGTCGGAATTGAGACCTTCCTATCGGAACTTGGTTCAAATCTCCAATCCCTAAAGGGACCTCCATATGTTCCACTTCACCAGGCAACAAATTTTCTCCTGATTTAAGAACCCAATGTTCCTACACACTCGGACAGCAGCCATACGAGTCAAGGACTTCATGGTCTCTCTTTCGACATCGCCCATTAATGAGAAGGGCGAAAGGCAATGTTCAGTTTCGTCCCTGAGTATGTCGCCTGACACAGTCTCCAGAGGTAACGGATCCTACACAAGTCTCAACTCGGTAACGGACGATCCAGATCATCCGTTACTGTACCTATGATAAGGTATAAGACTTTACCTAAAGAAAACGGCAACAGCCCTCCCAGGTCCCTTCTCTTGTCATCAGCACTGGGAGAGACTAGAGGAGGATCACCGAAACATCATCTCGACATGACGACTCACAGTGTCGGGGGCATAACTATGCCCCTGGTCCTTCTTAGCAGATTACTCTGTGATGCAGGTTTTACACGAAAGGATGTGAATGCTCCAGGTGACTTTCACAACCTTTCTCCTGCAAGACGTGACCCACAGGAACTCGATACGATCTCTATCGGTCCGGTGGTGGCTGCACAACAGCTGGTTGTATACCTCAAGCTACTTATTGGACAAGTAGCAGAAGGTTGAGGGCACTGTTACCCGGTTTTAGTTTGCGTGAATGAAAAGATTTGACTGGCTCTTATCCTTTTCTTCATCCTACCCTCTCGTGGGGAAAGCAGCATCCTGGGTTCTCTGCATAAGCTGACCTCAAACCACTGCAGGTAAACCATGCTCCCTTGTGTACCTAGTATTAAGCTAATACTGTTGCGTGCCCATACCCTGGCGAGGTGGTATTGGCGGCTCTTGGTTACATTAGGTTTTTTCTATATAGACTCGGAATAACTTTACCTAGACAGTCACACTTCTGCACGTCTCAACACACAGCTTGCGTAGGCCGCGGATCTTGCGTAGTAAGTTTTAACGAGGGCAGGGACTCCTTATTTTTGAGTACTAACATACTCAGATAAGGAGCCCCCGGGCAAAGCCAAAAGCCAGATTGGCAGGGACATCCACCCTTGCTAATGGGTGAGTCACCCCTAATAAATAGCATGGTTTGTATTTCAGTTACGGAACAAATGACAAATTCGTAGATAATTTGTATTTTTCTTAACTATACAAACCTTAGCTATTTATACAAACTTGCCCGCCATCCCTATCCCCCTTGAAGTCCTACCTTCAAGCAAAGTGACTAAATCACAGGTGTGTGAACAGGAGTGGTAGCAAGCTACCCCCCCTACCCCCGCTAACTAGCGGTGTGGGTAGTTAACCCTCGCTAAATTTCAATGTCTCGTTATTTCAGCTCCGCAGAAAGTTTAACCCCTAATAAATAGCTAAGGTTTGTAGTTAGAAAAAATATAAATTATCTACGAATTTGTCATGTTATTATTAGTATTTCCTGAGGGAATTTAACTCTAGCCAAGGGAAACTAACTGATGTATCTAGCTTGACTATTGCTGTCCTTATCTTATATAATTTTGAATCTTGAATATTTAGTCTTCTTTTTTGCTTTACTGACTCACAAGCTTCTAGCTAACTGTTTGATCTCCTCACATTTACATTGTTTGTCAGAAAAGCAATAGATGAAGAAGTAGCAGAACAAAGTCCTTAAATTTTTTTAGAATTGTTTAATAAGATAAGGTGTAAACCTTTACAGGAGCTCAGTCAGGAAAAGTAATGAACAGAATATAGGAGGTAATTTATTTAACTTTATACATACATATACCAAGGCACTTTCCCCTACATATACCAAGGCACTTCCCCCAATTTTGGGGGTTAGTCGACATCAAACAAATGAAACAAAAAAGGGGACCTCTCCTCTCTATGTTCCTCCCAACCTGACAAAGGACTCAACTGAGTTCGGCTGGTACTGTTAGGGTGCCACAGCCCACCCTCCCCCGTTATCCACCACAGATGAAGCTTCATAACGCTGAATCCCCTACTGCTGCTACCTCCGCGGTCATCTAAGGCACCGAAGGAAGCAGCAGGGCCTACCGGAACTGCGTCACAATCGCTCGCCATTCATTCCTATTTCTAGCACGCTCTCTTGCCTCTCTCACATCTATCCTCCTATCACCCAGAGCTTTCTTCACTCCATCCATCCACCCAAACCTTCCTCTTGTACTTCTCCCATCAACTCTTGCATTCATCACCTTCTTTAGCAGACAGCCCTTTTCCATTCTCTCAACATGGGCAAACCACCTCAACACATTCATATCCACTCTAGCTGCTAACTCATTTCTTACACCCGTTCTTACCCTCACCACTTCATTCCTAACCCTATCTACTTGAGATACACCAGCCATACTCCTTAGACACTTCATCTCAAACACATTCAATTTCTGTCTCTCCGTCACTTTCATTCCCCACAACTCCGATCCATACATCACAGTTGGTACAATCACTTTCTCATATAGAACTCTCTTTATATTCATGCCCAACCCTCTATTTTTTATTACTCCCTTAACTTCCCCCAACACTTTGCACCCTTTATTCACTCTCTGATGTAGATGTCAGGATGCCTGAAAACCTTCAATCAATCAATCAATCACTCTCTGACGTACATCTGCTTCCACTCCACCATTTGCTGCAACAATAGACCCCAAGTACTTAAACTGATCCACCTCCTCAAGTAACTCTCCATTCAACATGACATTCAACCTTGCACCACCTTCCCTTCTCGTACATCTCATAACCTTACTCTTACCCACATTAACTCTCAACTTCCTTCTCTCACACACCCTTCCAAATTCTGTCACTAATCGGCCAAGCATCTCTTCCGCGTCTGCAACCAGTACAGTATCATCCGCAAACAACAACTTATTTACCTCCCATTCATGGTCATTCTCGTCTACCAGTTTTAATCCTCGTCCAAGCACTCGAGCATACACCTCTCTCACCACTCCATCAACATACAAGTTAAACAACCACAGCGACATCACATATCCCTCTCTCAGCCCCACTCTCACTGGAAACCAATCACTCACTTCATTTCCTATCCTAACACATGCTTTTCTACCTTTGTAGAAACTTTTCACTGCTTGCAACAACCTTCCACCACTTCCATATAACCTCATCACATTCCACATTGCTTCCCTATCAACTCTATCATACACTTTCTCCAGATCCATAAACGCAACATACACCTCCTTACCTTTTGCTAAATATTTTTTGCATATCTGCCTAACTGTAAAAATCTGATTCATACAACCCCTACCTCTTCTAAAACCACCCTGTACTTTTAAGATTGCATTCTCTGTTTTATCCTTAATCCTATTAATCATTACTCTACCATACACTTTTCCAACTACACTCAACAAACTAATACCTCTTGAATTACAACACTCATGCACATCTCCCTTACCCTTATATAGTGGTACAATACATGCACAAATCCAATCTACTGGTACCATTGACAACACAAAACACATATTAAACAATCTCACCAACCATTCAAGTACAGTCACACCCCCTTCCTTCAACATCTCATCTCTCGCACCATCCATACCAGATGCTTTTCCTACTCTCGTTTCATCTAGTGCTCTCCTCACTTCATCTATTGTAATCTCTCTCTCATTCTCATCTCCCATCACCTGCACCTCAACACCTGCAACAGCAATTATATCTGCCTCCCTATTATCCTCAACAATTAGTAAACTTTCAAAATATTCGGCCCACTTTTTCCTTGCCTCCTCTTCTTTTAACAACCTTCCATTTCCATCTTTCACTGTCTCTTCAATTCTTGAGCCAGCCTTCCTTACTCTCTTCACTTCTTTCCAAAACTTCTTCTTATTCTCTTCATATGAATGACCCAATCCCTGACCCCACCTCAGGTCAGCTTCCCTCTTTGCCTCACTTACCTTGCGCTTTACTTCCACATTTTCACTCTATATTTTTCATACTTCTCTACACTATTACTCTGCAGCCATTCTTCAAAAGCCCTCTTTTTCTATTCCACTTTTACCTTCACTCCTTCATTCCACCATTCACTGCCCTTCCTCATGCTGCCTCCAACTACCTTCTTGCCACACACATCACTTGCAATCCTAACAAAATTTTCTTTTACTAACTTCCACTCTTCTAAATTACCAGTTTCTCTTACTTTCATTTTGTCATATGTCATTTTCAACCTTTCTTGATATTTACTTTTTACCCCCGGTTTTATTAGCTCTTCAACCCTCACTAGCTCCCTTTTACATCCACCTACTCTATTCCCCCACTCTTTTGCCACAACTAATTTTCCTTCCACCAAAATATGATCGGACATACTGTACTGTTAGCCATGCCCCTAAAAACGTGCACGTCTTTCAATCTTCCAAACATTCTTTTAGTTATCAACACATAATCCATTAATGCCCTTTCTACTATTCTTCCATTTGCCACTCTTACCCATGTATACTTGTTTTTATCTTTCTTTTTGAAAAAGCTAAGTCTTATCACTATCTCTTGCTCAACACACATATCTACCAGTCTCTCACCACTCTCATTTTCACCTGGTACGCCATACTTCCCAATGACACCTTCTACCTCTCCAGTGCCCACTCTAGCATTTAAGTCACCCATGACAACTACATAATTCCTTCTACCCAGTCCTTCTACACACCTAGTTAATTCATTCCTGAACTCATTCCGCTCTTCTTCACTTTTCTCACTACCTGGCCCATACGCACTGACAAAAGCCCAACATTCCCTACCTAACCTAACCCATACCCACATTAACCTAGATGATATCTCCTTCCATTCCACTACTTTACCTGTCATCCATTCACTCTGCAATAAAGCCACACCCTCTCTTGCTCTTCCCCTTTCGATCCGAGACACTCTACCAGACATTTCACCAAACATCACTTCACCCTTCCCTTTTATCTTTATCTCACACAAGGCCAATACTGTACATCCATCCTTCTATTTAACTTAATAAAAGGATAATCCGACGTAAAAGTATATATGATAACAATTGTGTATTATTTAGCAATTTTATTGGTTGTAAGTGTAGATGAACTAGTCATATAGGTTGTAAGAAGTGAATATATTCAGTTTTATTCTAATGGTTATCTTATTTTCAGGCATGATGATTGGTGGCTACATATGGGGCTGTTTGGGAGATATATATGGTAGAAAACACGTTCTTATAGTCTCCCTGCTCGTAAATTCTTTGGGTGGCATCATTTCGTCATTTGCTCAAGAATTTCCTTTGTTTATCACCATGCGCTTTATATCTGGATTAGGGTAAGACAATTGATAAACTTCTGTAATTTCACACCTATAGCTGAACAAATGACATTAAGATGAAAATTTTAGCAAATGAGTGATGGGCAAGCAGTTATTTGATGGTGATTTAGCAAGACATATTTTCTTTCTTATTTAAGTTTAGTATTAATAATTAGAAATTAGATATGGCAATAAAGAAAACATGCAAACTTTCTTTTAGTCGTCTGTGAATTATTTTGTTTCACACCTTATCCATTTCTAACAATATGCCTTCACTCATGGTCCTCATATGTCTAGATATAACAACTCAGGTCTATGACAACTCCTATTTTATAAAATTCTTGGTACTATTAGATTTTGGTGTGTTCGTCCAGGGTTTACTGGACAGCATATGTGTGGGGGGGGGGAATTTGATTTTTTTGTTAGAGATCTGGAAGCTAAGAGCTTCAATAAGCTTGATGACTACAAAAGAAGTATAAATAAAATAAGTTTTATTCACAAAATTAAATTTTTTCTTCTAATTTTTTAGAATAGAATTGTTATTTGCATAATAAGGATGAATATAGTACAGTAACAATAACAACCGGAACTGGTAAGAATTCTCTGGTTACCTTAAAGACAAGTTTGTAGAAGAAATAAGCATCATACTAAAGGTAGTAGGTTGGCCAGGGCAGCAGCCACCCATTGAGATAGTACTGCTAGAAAGTTACTGGGTTCACTGACTGGCCAGACAGTACTAGATAGAATCCCTCTCTCTGGTTATGGCTCATTTTTCTTTGCCTAGACATACACCGAATAATCTGTCCTATTCTTCCACGTTCTTCTCCATCATACACCTGACAATGCTGAGATTACCAAACAAATCTTCTTTACTCAAGGGGATAACTACTGAATTGTAATTGTGTTTTGGCTACTTTCCTCTTAACTTCCTCTTGGTAAGGGTAGAAGAGACTCCTTAGCTATGGTAAGAAGCTATTCTAGGAGAAACATCCCAAAATCAAACCAGTGTTCTCTAGTCTTGGGGAGTGCCATAGCATCTGTACCATGGTCTTCCACTGTCTTGGCATAGAGTTCTCTTGCTTGAGGGTACACTCGGGAACACTATTCTAGTGTATTTCTTTTCCTCTTGTTTTTTCAATTTTTATATTTTATATATGAAAGATATATTTTAATGTTGTTAGTGTTCTTGAAATATTTTAGTTTAATTATTCATTACTTGTCTTGCAGGTTATTTATTTCCTTTCCTCTCTGGGTTATTTTTCCCTATTGGAGCCCTTAGGCTTTTAGCATCCTGCTTTTCCAAGTAGGGTTGTAGTACTGTACTAATAACATTAATAATAATAATATTGTATCTTTTTATGAGTTAATCTGTTCTCTTTATTATTTTTTCAGAGTTGGAGGAAGTATACCTTTGGTATGGGCTTATGTTAGTGAATTTCAACCAGCTAAAAAAAGAGGTGGTGCCCTTAGTGTGATTGCAGCATTTTGGATGATTGGCAATATTCTAGTTGCAGGTATGTATAATAATGAGAAAACAGATTGTTATTTTCATTACGCTTACCTAAAATTCATGTTCTAGTCCTTCTAAAAGGAGAAACGATTGGATTATAAATGAATAAAACCAGTTACCGCTACCCTAGTGTGGCTGTTACTCTGATTAGAGGAGGCTGTACCTCAAAAGGACAGCCGTAGCCCGTCCTCGTGTGCCAGCACTATTCGTCAGCACAGAAAGGACCTAGAGGAGGGTCACCAAGAACACCATCTCTGCATGGGTTCACAGGGTCATTGACCTGGCTCTGAATCCAGACCCTCCTCTGTCATGTCGCCCAAGAGCAGGGACATAGCTATGTCCCTGGCCTTTAAAAGAAATTTTTCAGTGACACAGGTTCTTCAAGCTGGGATGTGGAAACGTCAAACAACGTTCACATCCCACTACCTGCAAGACGTGACCCACAGGAGACTCGATACGTTCTCTATCGGTCCTGTGGTGGCTGCACAACTGCTGGTTTAAAACCTCAAGCTCCTTATTGGACAAGTAGCAGAAGGTTGAGGGCATTGTTACCCGGTTTTAGTCTGCATGAATGTAAAGGTTTGACTGGCCCTTATTCTTATCTTCATCATCCTCTCTCTTGGGGAAAGCAGCATCGTGGGTTCTCTGCATAGCTGACCTCAAACCACTGCAGGTAAACCATGCTCCCTTGTGTTCCTAGTATTAAGATTAATACTGTTACATCCCCATTCCCTGATGAATTGGTATTGGGAAAGTCATAGTCTACAAGTTTCCATCTAAAGAACTTCAGAACAACTTTCTAGGACGAGTTACACTTCTTCATACCTTCACACACAGCTTGTGTAGGGCTCAGACCTTGCGTAGCAAGGTTTAGGCAAGGTGCAGGGATTCCTTATATCTTGGGTGCTTACACACTCAAATGAGTCCCCGGGCAAAGCCAAAAGCTAGACTGGCTGGGATGTCCACCCTTCCTAATGGGTGAGTCACCCCTGTTAAATAGCGTGGTTTTTATTCTAGTTACGGAACATATGACAAATTCGTAGATAATTTGTATTTGTTCCAACACAGAGACTTACCTCGAACTACTTTCTTAGGAGTTACCTGGAATCTCCTCTCAACCGACCAGAGTTTTGTGTAGTCTACCCTACTTCTGTTTTCTGTGGGGACTAACCCAGGCATAAGGAGAACGTGCCCTGAGGGTAGTCCTGAGCTCGGTCGGCGTTAGCTTGGGTCTCGCTCGTCAGTCAGTTCTCTGGTCGCGTCGTGATACCATCACGCCGCTCTCCATTCTCTTGCGACCCTTTGTGTCCCCGACTCGTGTGTCCCACGTGGTTACCGCGTGGTGTCTCTGTGCTTTCCCTTGTGTTCTCGCGTGTTCGCGTATTTCCCTTGTGCTTCCCAAGTGTTTTCCTTATCCCTTCCCTTCGTGCCTGTGTCTTGTGGTTGTGTTGTGATGGAGCAGACCCGCCGTTGTCCTGGGCCTAGAGCCGGGAAGTCGTGTGGAGCGTTCCTATCCAAGCCGGAGGTGGACCCGCATTCCCTTTGCTCTTCCTGTAGGGGTAGTGTGTGTTCGCCGACGGATACGTGCTCGGAGTGTGTTAGCTGGAATGAAATCCAGTGGGTGCGTTATAGCACAAAGAAGAAGAAGTCCTCTAAACGATCCCCCAGGAAGGCGAGCATCTCTTCGCCATTGCCGTCGCCAGGTGGAAGGTTTGACGAGGTTTCTGTCCCTTCTTCCCCTACCCAGGGTAGGGGACGAGGTAAGTCCATTGCGGGGAAGGTGCCGATGGCGCTTCCCCAAGAGTCTAATATATATGATATGGGGGTTGCTGAATCGTCACAGGCTAGTGGGGGCCCTGAAAGTGCTTTGTCTGGGGGTCTTGGAGACTCTGCCCTTGTGATTGGGGGGCACGTCTCCTCCGATGACCCCATGTGGAGTAACACTGTTCCTGTCTCTTCGCCCGTGTCTTGGGCCTGTGTTTCAGGTACTTCAGCAGCTGATGGCGTCCATGATAGGTTGGACTCGACGGTAGGGGAGCCCTTCGGGTGGAAGCTCCCGAAAACACCAGGTAGGTCCCCGTTGCGGATGGAGGATGGCCTAGATTCCTGGTTCCCCAGCGTAGTGCGGCCGACCTCCTTTCCAGCCCCTCTGACGGCGGTTCCTGACTCGTTTTTACAACCCTCGACCTCTGGAACTCAACAGTTCGCGAAGACCTCCGTTGCCCCCGCTCCCGTCCGTCGGTCAGGTTATGCAGTATCGTCGGGATCTTCGGAGGCCGGCTCTTCGGTCTCTTCGGAGGGTGAAGCGAGGAGGAGGCGCCGGCGGAGGAGGGAGAGATCCAGGAGCAGGCGCTCCCGCTCAAGGTATAGCAGAAGACGATCCAGGTCACCGAGGAGGAAGTACAGGAAGAGTAGGTCCCCCAATGGTGAATGGGTCTTCGTTCCCCGCAGGAGGGTCGGGGATTTCGACGAGTTTCAGCGTTCTCCAAGCCGCCGGTCCAGAAACTATTCTCCTCGGAGGCCCTCGGCCAGCCATAAGTATGACCCTCGCAAGGAACAGAGCGAGAAGGCCTCTTCAGGTAGGCGTAAGGCCGCGAAGCTTCCGGCTCAACCCGCCCAGGGGGGGGGGGAGCCGCGCATTCGGACGGGCAGCCTAGTCGGGTCAGCACAGCTGACTCGGCCCTTGGACTCGCAGGGACGGCTTCCTCCGTCGGGCCAGCCCACGGAAGCCGCGTCCTCGTCGTCCGAAGACATTTTACGGACGGTAGTCCTCGCCGACACGGCGATCCCCGTCCCAACACCCGGGCCTAGTGCGGAAGTTCCCGTCGGCGCAGACCGTTACCACCGCAGGGAGGTGCTCGTCGAGTCCGAGCCACAACGACCTATGGGAGTGCCCGTTGACCCGGCACCTCGGAATCAGGCAGAGGGTGTTGCTGGCGACAGGGAAGGTTCCCCAACCGAGGACTCGGCATATCGAAGGGTGATAGGCCTTATATGGAGACATCACCGGATCGAAGAACCTGTACCAGCCGACGAGGACTCCTGGCGGTCCAGCCTTAATCGGCTGATGGAGGCCCCCGTGCAGCAGAAACCCTCCCTGGCGCTGCCTGTGGCCAGGGATTTGGTCCTGGGCCGTGCCCACGTAGACAAGATTGTGGCGGGCAATGCTGAAGCCCTCAAGTCACAGAGTTCCTCAAAGTTACTACAGGGACTCAGGTCCCAGAGTAAGTTTTATGTCCCAGAAAGCCAGCGACCGGGAGCCTGCAAAATAGAGTCTTCCCTAGAAATATTGAGCCAGGGTGCCCCAGAAGACAGAGCCGCATCAGCCCCGATTTGTTTTTCACAGTCGGAGGCTGTGATGATGGAGGAAATGTCCAAAGACTTGGTCCACGTCGCCTCCTGGTTGGACTGGTGGGCCTCCACTCTGGTAGGTGTTCAAGCCACCTACGACTTGACAGACCCGGCGAAACAAGACCTCCTGAAGGAACTCATCATCTCCGGGTGAAAGACCTTAAAGTTCCTAACTTATCAGTCTCTTGCCCTGTCAGCCAACTGGGTGCTTCGGAAAAGGGATACGATCTTGGCCAAGCTTTCCCGGAAGATCAATGACAGAGAAGCAAGGGGTTTGAGGAGCCTACCTGTGTGGGGTGACTCCCTGTTTCCATTGAAACAGTTGGAGGAGCTCATGGAAAAGGTCTCGAAAAGGAAGGATGTGAGCACACCCAGACCCCACCCCGTGAGGAGGCCCGCTTACAGGAGGTCAACGTCGGATGGCCCCTCTACTTCTCATGCCTCTCCTAGCCTGACGAGGAGAGACGCCCCATCTACCTCTTGGGCTCAACCACCACAGCCCCCCCGTAGAAGAGCCCCAGCAGCGTCTGCCTCTTTTAGGACGGCATACTCGCGTCCAGGAGAGGGAGTGTTCAGGCCGCTCCTCCAGGAAGAGATAGAGTGGGAGGCCCCCTACTCCTGCCCAAGCCTCAGGTTGGGGGATGCCTCAGACAATATTGGCAAGCATGGAGGGCTCACGGTGCGAAGCCCTGGACAGTATCCGTACTGAAAGAAGGGTACAGACTCCTGTTCTTAACAGAACCTCCACCTTTGATTCCAGCCAGTCTGGCAGAGTGGCTGGCACCCAAGGACCCCTTAAGGAGGGCAGCCCTTCAGGAAGAAGTTTCCACTATGATGGAGAAAGGTGCAATGAAAGTAGTCCTACATCCGGGCCCAGGCTTCTACAGCCGACTTTTTCTGGTGGAAAAGGCAACAGGGGGATGGAGACCGGTGATAGATCTGTCAGCCCTCAACAAGTTTGTTTGCAAGACGGACTTCAAAATGGACACCCCGAAGTCGGTCTTGCAGTCCTTGAGGGAAGGGGACTACATGATGACCATAGACCTCAAGGACGCATACTTTCAAATCCCGGTCCACCCCTCAAGCAGGAAGTTTCTCCGGGTGAAGTGGGGTGCCCAGATCCTACAGTTCAAGACCCTCTGCTTTGGTTTGTCAACAGCTCCCCAGGTATTCACGAGAGTCTTCACGACAGTTTCGGTGTGGGCTCACGAGAGGGGTATTCGCCTCATTCGATACCTGGACGACTGGTTGCTCCTTTCCTCCTCAGAGGGAGTTTTGAAGGAGCAAGGTGTAAAACTACTTCAATTCTGCAATGATCTGGGTATCACGATCAACCAGGAAAAATCAAATCTGTCTCCCTCCACCAGGATGACCTACTTGGGGATGACACTGGACTCCCGACTAGTGAGGGCCTTTCCGTCAGAGGACCGGTTGAACAACCTGGAACGGACCCTCCTGCCTTTCCTTTCGAGACAACCCAGGAGAGCCAAAGACTGGCAAAGGCTAATAGGGCATCTAGTGTCGTTAGAGAAACTCGTTCCCCAAGGGAGGCTCAGGCTCAGGAGCATCCAATGGAACCTGAAGGGTCTCTGGAACCAAGTAGACTTGCCCTACAAATTAATCCCCGTCCTGCCGGAGGCAATACCCTCCCTGGAGTGGTGGCGGTGTCGGTCGAATACTCTCAAGGGGATGCCCTTCGCAACCGAGCCTCCTGAGATGCTTCTGTTCACAGACGCCTCCAAAGAGGGGTGGGGGCACATCTCCTCAACGAGACAACGAGAGGAACCTGGACGGACGAGAAGAAAGGTCAGCACATCAACATCCTAGAGTTGAAGGCAGTCCGAGAAGCTTGCCTACAGTTCGTCGATCTTCTAAGGGGAAACACGGTGGCGTTGATGTGCGACAACGCCACTGTAGTCGCGTACATAAAGAAACACGGAGGTCTAAAATCGAAGGAGTTGTGCGATCTCGCTCTGGAGATCCTGGATTGGGCAGAGTCGAACCAGATAGTGATTTCAGCAAGGTTCATTCCAGGCAAAAAGAACGTCCTAGCCGACGGCCTCAGCAGGATGGGACAAGTAGTGGGAACAGAGTGGTCCCTCCTCCCAGAAGTAGCCAGACTCATCATTCAAAAATGGGGATCGCCGGTGATGGATCTCTTTGCAACCAGACTGAACGCACAACTCCCCGTGTTTTGTTCTCCTGTCCCAGACCCAAAGGCAGCCTTGGAAGATGCTTTTCAACAAAAATGGGACAACCTTGACGTGTACGCTTTTCCTCCCTTCACATTGATCAGGCAAGTGCTCAACAGAGTACGGATGGCCCGAAACTTAAAGATGACTTTGGTAGCGTCCTGGTGGCCGGAGAGGGAGTGGTTCGCGGATCTAAGGGACCTGGCATATCTTCCTCCGTGGCCTCTACCCGACAGGCCAGATCTTCTACAGCAGCCACACTTTCTAAGGTTCCACGACAATCCTCAGTCTCTACGCCTTCACGCCTGGAGACTATCGAGCGGCTCCTGAGGAAGGAAGGATATTCAACAGGTACTGCAGAAAAGATGTCACGTTATCTGAGACGGTCTTCTGCAGCAGTCTACCAATCAAAATGGGCTACTTTTATGAATTGGTGTGCCTCAAAGAACATCAAGCCTCTCAAAGCCTCGGTCCCAGATATCGCGGATTTTCTAGTGCATCTCAGAGACGAAGTGGCCATGTCAATTCCGGCTATCAAAGGAGTCCGTGCAGCCTTGAGCCAAGTCTTCCTACTGAAGGGCATCGACCTGGGCACCTCTAGGCACATTTCTATGCTCATCAGGAGCTATGAACAAGCTTGCCCTCCGCAGGTCTCCAGGGTGCCGCAGTGGGACTTGGCAAGGGTATTGAAAATGTTAAGTGGTCCCCCGTTCGAACCCCTGAAGGATACAGTAGACAGGGATCTCACTCTCAAGACAGTCTTCTTGTTGGCCTTGGCCTCTGCTAAGAGAGTAGGAGAGATCCATGGGTTGCCTTACGACATCTCTCATTCGAAGGGGTGGAGGGAAATCTCCCTCAAGTTCGTCCCTTCTTTCGTGGCAAAGATTCAGAATCCAGCGGTCTGGGACCCGAAGTTCGAGGGATTTTCAATGCCGGCCATTCCTAGGACAGGGAATCCAGAAGATTTGAAGTTGTGCCCCGTCCGTGCCGTTAGAAAGTACCTTGAGAGGACTGCCCATCTCCGCCCTGGTATCAAAAATCTTTTTGTCTCCATGGGTGTTACGAAAAAGCAGGTATCTAAGAATACCATCTCCTTTAGGCTGAGACGGGTTATTGTCAGAGCCTATAATGAGGAGGGACTGCCCCTGCCAGGTACTCCCAGGCCCCATGACATTAGGGGTCTAAGTACTTCTCTAGCTTTTGAGAGGAACATGGCGGTGGGCCAGATCCTTCGAGCAGGCACCTGGTCGAATCAGTCGACCTTCACAGCACATTATCTCAAGGATTACTCAAGGAAGTCTTTAGACGGTTTTTCTATTGGGACAGTCATCTCCGCGCTCCAAGCGATTTAACGGTGAAGCCCCAGGTACAATCGTGGATAACAAAACCAAGAGACACAGGTTCGTTCCCTTTCACCCTAGTCCCCGTTTTTCCTTTCCCTGCTCGGAGAATACCCCACATACAAACCAAAGAAGACACGTCTCTACAACTTCGTCACAGGACTCAGCATTATGGAATTTTTTAAAGGGTGAGTACTTAGACACTAACATAAGCTCCTTGTGTAGTTTTCCCTACGTTTCATTTTCCGTTATATTTTGCAACCTAGTTCACATCTAGGTTACTGGACGTCCGGTTAGCTTGGTCTGAAGTTCAGGAAGACACTCCCACCTCCTAAAGTGTAAGTCTCCTAAGAAAGTAGTTCGAGGTAAGTCTCTGTGTTGGAACAAATCACAAATTTTAAGTAATTTGTATTTTGCCTAACATACTTACCGAGAACTACTTTCGGGTAATGGCCCTCCCTACCTTCCCCGAGTGCCTTTCTGCCCTTGAAGACCTTTTTGTACCATCCTAAGAACTTACTGACGAGCGAGACCCAAGCTAACGCCTACCTAGCTCAGGACTACCCTCAGGGCACGTTCTCCTTACGCCTGGGTTAGTCCCCACAGAAAACGGAAGTAGGATAGACTACACAAAACTCTGGTCGGTTGAGAGGAGATTCCAGGTAACTCCTAAGAAAGTAGTTCTCGGTAAGTATGTTAGGAAAAATACAATTTTCAATATTAAACTTACCCGATGATCATATAGCTGTCAGCTCTGCTGCTCGACAGAAAAAACCTACGGGCGGAATACGCCAGCGATCGCTATACAGGTGGGGGTGTACATCAACAGCGCCATCTGTCAAGTAGGTACTCAAGTACTCGATGTCAACATCGAACCAATTTTCTCTCTGTCGTGCCAATGGCAAGACCTACTAAATACGCCGTCCCTAACTGGATTTGTTTTCACAACGATTTGGTGAAGTACACTATTCCAGTTTTGAGCTTTCGCTATGCAGGGGTTTTATCTTCATTTCAAAACTTGAACTCGTTTTGGATAGATTTAATTATGGTGACGAAGAGAGTATGGACTCTCTTTCACTTTTAAATGGCCGACCCTTCCCTTAGACGGAAGTGTGTTTAGGTTTTTGGTAATTTTGCTTAACAAGTTATAGATCTATTTATTTTATATCTCTCCGCCTTTATAGGCCTCTTCGATTAACTTTCCATTTATTATAAACTTAAAAAAAATTAATTTTTATGTTTGTTTATATGCGACCTTTCCTAATAGTAGGCAGTCCTTACTTGGAACCGAAGTTAATTAACATTGAGCCCGTCATATCGTATTTAACCTTTTAAGAATTTTATACTATTTTTAATGTTTTATGAAAGAATTTCTTTGATAGTCTCGTACTGTTTTCAAAGATGAACTAACGTTTAGTTTTTTGTCTCCGCAGTTGTTGACGTTCAGAACGTTCAACATGCGCTCTATCGTTACGATAGAGAGAGAGTGTATCACGGTTTCACGTTGCAGTGAGAGTAAACCGATTCTAGCGTTTCGTTCATTCTTTCTTAGCTTAAATGGTTTAAATTCTAATAAAGGAACTTTTTATTTGGGAAACCTTTCAGTTTTTTCCTTTTAGCAAATAACATGTTTTAACGATATATAATTGGGCTCTTCTCTCAGGTGCTAAGTCAAGAGAGAAGAGAGAGAGAGATAGAGACGGAGGGAGAGAGAGGAGAATAAACGTTTCGTTCAAGCGGGTAACGTTCTCGTTTTTTTTTTTTTTTTTTTTTTTTTTTTTTTTTTTTTTTTTTACTCTTCTCCCTAGTCGCTGTAGGGGAAGATGGTAAAACGTTTCTAGAGTTTTATTCTTGTTCCCAGGCTTTATGCGGTGAGAGATTGTAAACGTAGTTTATTTGATCTAGTGTTTAGTCTCTTTTCCAGCCACTGAATTCGTTTTTTACTCTTCTCCCTAGTCGCTGTAGGGGAAGAAGGTAAAACGTTTCTAGAGTTTTATTCTTGTTCCCAGGCTTTATGCGGTGAGAGATTGTAAACGTAGTTTATTTGATCTAGTGTTTAGTCTCTTTCCCAGCCACTGAATTCTTTATCTTTATTTATGTTTTTCTGTTGCATTGTAAAACTGTTTTCGCAATTACTACCTTTTAATGAAGGATAGGATTGCGTGTTTCAGGTAGAAATCAGTTAAAGTTTCGATTTCAGTGAAATAAGTGCAAACAGAAAATCAAAGTGATAAAGTGATATGCGCAAAGTGTTACAGTGTTGCGTCCGAGGGTTCGTCTGTTCGTGCCAGTTGTTCACCTAGTCCGGGACCTCTTACAAGCTCCCAAGCCCAGGGGAGAAGTAATGTCGAACGACTTATGGGTTCCACAGGCCTTGATCGACGAACAGACGTTTTTCCCTCCGTGGTTTCGGGCGTATCTACACACGTTGCCGACGTGAGATCGCCCCACCCACACAAAGACGAGAGAGCCCATTTATTCCTCGTCTGCGGAAGAGGTTTCTCGTAGAAACCATGGACCAAATCTTGCAGCTTTTAAGTGCAAGTCGGTCCCTTCCGCGCAAGTCCAACGGCCTAGGTGTAGCCACTGGGTCAGTTCGGACTCGCTGCAGTCATCCGACGACTGCACACCTCCCAAGAGAGGCAAGGTGGTACCGCAACAGGCAGTAACTCCGTCTGTTGCCGCACCAGCTGTTTTAGACCCTCGGTCACAACGGACAGTAGCTCCGTTTGTTGCCGTTTTTTGTAGACCCTAAGTGGTCTTTACTGCAGTCTATGCAGACTCAATTAGCTGCGGTTATGCAGGAGTTTCGTGCGGAGAAGGTTTACACTGCTCTCGTTAGCCTACAACCTGCCACGGTTGTGCGCCCAGCTCACGCTGAGGCTGCCTGCTCCCACACTCCGGCTGCGGAGAGCTCCACCTCCGATGCGCAATCGACCCTGCCAGACGCATGTTAACGTTAGCCGACGTGCGGCTCCCTCCGTTAACATGCGTGAGCTACCGCATCAGCAGTGGGAAGGTGGAGTCAAGCTGCCGTGTTTTGACGCGATGCGTTAGTTTCCGCAACCCACGGCAGTCCCCACCACGCACCTCCACTCCGCTTTGGTTGTTGCCTGCTCCCACACTCCGACTGCGGAGAAGGTTGACGATGCACCCGTTTGCCTACAACCTGCCACGGTTGTGCGCCCAGCATGGCTGCCTGCTCCCACACTCTTGTTGTGAGAGCTCCTCCACCCATGCGCAGTCGACCCTGCCAGACGCATGCTGACTCCCACAGACACACGGAGCACTCCGTTGCCGTGCGTGAGCTACCACAAGCTGCCGTGTTTTGACACGGTGTGTCAGCCTCCGCAACCCACTGTGGTTACCGCCACTCGCCCGCAGCAGACTAGTCAGTCAGGAGTTGAGGCTTCCCCACACAGCTTTGGTTGTTGCCAGCTCACAGACTGTCAAGCAGTTACATGACGTTGCCTTCTGGTCTGCTACTAATGCACCAGTGCTGTATGTCCTCACGCACCTGTTGTGGTTGACAGTTCAGTTTTTGACAGTTCACAGACTGTCAAGCAGTTACATAACTTTGCCTTCTGGTCTGCTGCTTATGCACCAGTGAGACCCTCACTGAGATAACCTAGCTTTTCTCGGACATGGTTCCTGTAGATGAGAAAGTGCTGTTCTCCCTCCTTCTGATATTCCTTTGAGGACTCTGTCATTTGGAGAGGAGCCTTAAGCTGTTTAGCCTCCTATGGACTTTAATTAAAGCATAACAAGGCTTCCAGGGATGGTAAATGGTTCCGCTTCAGTCGCTAACCCCGTCTGTTGCCACACCTGCTCCCATAGACCCTAATGGGCTTTGTTGCAAGACATGCAGTCCAAGCTTGTGTCCTTGATAGAGGATTTTTTACGGAGAAGAACCTTCTAGCCAACAACCTTCCTACCGGTTGGTTGTACGCCCTGTTGACGCTGAGGTATCCTACTCACGTCCGCCAGTTGAGATGGTTCCTCCACCGGTGCGACCCAGTGTGGGTTGCCAGTCGCACGTTGACGTTAAGCGACTCTCGGAGGTGGTTGTGGACGTTCAGTGTGTCACTAGGAAGACGTTCAACAACCAGCAGAGGTGACTTGTTGTGACGCAGTGCGGCAACCTCAGCAACCCGGTAGGGGGTTGACTGCACAACCCAGACAGTCTAGACAGTTTCGGGTTGACGCTGTACTTCCTCGCGTCCCCATGGTTGACAGTTCACAGACTGTGCAGCAGTACCATGATCTTGTGTCCGGCTCCGTCACGCATCCGCCAGTGCGACCGGATTCAGCGAGTCAGACGTTGCCCAGTCCGTTGCCGTTTCCTCATCAGTTTCGGATGAGGAACCCTCTGATGAGGACATTGCTGAACAAGACGATCAACCCCCAGCCCTGCTATCCATCCAGAAGATGCTGAAGAAGGAACACTGCCCTGTCAGGCTGTGGATGAGTCTGGTTAGGACACTGTCATCCGTGGTTCAATTTGTGTCACTTGGGAGACTACACCTCCGTCCTCTTCTGTATCATCTAGCTTTTCACTGGAAAAGGACTAGACGCTAGAAGCGGTCTCGATCCCGGTTTCCGGAAAGATAAAGTCTGGTCTGACTTGGTGAAAGGACTTTATCAACCTTTGAAAGGGTCTTCCCCTGACTGTTCAGACTCCCAACCACGTTCTCTTCTCGGACGCATCGGACGTAGGCTGGGGTGCGACATTAGGCGGTAGGGAATGCTCGGGATTATGGAACTCGAGTCAAAGGACAATGCATTTCAACTGCAAGAAGCTTCTGGCAGTACGTCTGACCTGGAAAAGCTTCAGGTCTCTCCTTCTAGGCAAAGTGGTGGAGGTGAACACGGTCAACTCCCTGCTTTGACGTACATCTCCAAGCAAGGAGGGACCTACTCTCTGACATGGTACGAGTTCGCAAGTGACCTCCTCTCCTGTTCAACAGGTCTAGACTTTTCCCTAGTAACGAGGTTCATCCAAGGCAACTTGAATGTCATAGCAGATTGTCTCAGTAGGAAGGGACAAATAATTCCAACATATTGGACCCTCCACAAGGATGTATGCAAGAGTCTTTGGGCCACCTGGGGCCTTCCAACCATAGATCTCTTCGCAACCTCGATGACCAAGAGGCTCCCAATACTTTGCTCACCTATCCCGGACCCAGCAGTAGTTCATATAGATGCCTTTCTACTAGATTGGTCTCATCTAGATCTATATGCATTCCCTCCGTTCTAGATTGTCAACAAGGTACTACAGAAGTTCGCCTCTCACGAAGGGACAAAGTTGACGCTAGTTGCTTCCCTCTGGCCCGCGAGAGAATAACTTACCGAGGTACTTCGATGGCTAGTAGACGTTCCCAGAACACTTCCCCTAAGGGTGGACCTGCTACGTCTGCCACGCGTAAGAAGGTACTCCAAGGCCTCCACGCTCTTCGTCTGACTGCCTTCAGAATATCGAAAGACTCTCGAGAACTAGAGGTTTTTCGAAGGAGGCAACCAGAGCGATTGCTGGAGCAAGGAGTACATCCACCCTTAGAGTCTACCAATCGAAGTGGGAAATCTTCCGAAACTGGTGCAAGTCAGTATCCGTATCCTCGACCAGTACCTCTGTAACTCAAATAGCTGACTTCCTCTTATATCTGAGGAAAGAACGATCTCTTTCAGCTCCCACTTTCAAGGGTTACAGAAGCATGTTGGCATCAGTCTTCCGTCACAGAGGCTTAGATCTTTCCAACAATAAAGATCTACAGGACCTCCTTAAGTCTTTTGAGACCACGAAGGAGCGTCGTTTGGTTACACCTGGTTGGAATTTAGACGTGGTTCTAAGATTCCTTATGTCAGACAGGTTCGAACCACTTCAATCAGCTTCCCTGAAAGATCTCACCTTTAAGACTCTTTTCCTGATATGCTTAACCACAGCTAAAAGAGTCAGTGAGATTCATGCCTTCAGCAAGAACATCGGATTCTCATCCGAAACGGCTACATGTTCTACAACTTGGTTTTCTAGCCAAACACGAGCTGCCTTCTCGGCCTTGACCAATATCGTTCGATATTCCAAGCTTATCGTATGGTTGGAAATGAACTAGAAAGATTATTATGTCCTGTAAGAGCTCTTAAGTTCTTTTTTCAAAAACCTTTACGAGGCCCGTCTGAAGCTTTATGGTGTTCAGTTAAGAATCCATCTTTGCCTATGTCAGAGAATTCTTTATCCTATTTTATCAGACTGTTAATACGAGAAGCTCATTCCCTTCTGAATGAGGAAGACCAAGCTTGGCTGAAGGTAAGGACACACGAAGTTAGAGCTGTCACAACTTCCGTGGCCTTTAAACAAAATAGATCTCTGCAAAGTATATTCGACGCAACCTATTGGAAAAGCAAATCAGTGTTCGCGTCTTTTATCTTAAGAATGTCCAGTCTCTTTACGAGAACTGCTACACTCTGGGACCATTCGTAGCAACGAGTGCAGTAGTGGTGGGGGCTCCACCACTACAATTCCCTAATTCCAGAACCTTTTTAATCTTTCTCTTGAAATAGTTTTGGGTTGTCCGGAAGGCTAAGAAGCCTTTCGCATCCTACTTGATTTGGCGGGTGGTCAAAATCATTTCTTGAGAAGCGCCTAGATTAGAGGTTTTGATGAGGACCTTTAGTATGGGTTGCAACCCTTCATACTTCAGCTCCTAGGAGTCGCTCAGCATCCTATGAGGATCGCGAGGCTCAGTAAGGAAGACGTACTTAAAAAGGCAGAGTAATTGTTCAAGTCGTCTTCCTTACCAGGTACTTATTTATTTTATGCTTGTTATTTTGAATAACTGCTAAAATGAAATACGGAATACTTAGCTCATAATAATGTCAACATGTAATGCTGGTCTCTACCCACCCCCCTGGGTGTGAATCAGCTATATGATCATCGGGTAAGTTTGATATTGAAAAATGTTATTTTCCTTAGTAAAATAAATTTTTGAATATACTTACCCGATGATCATAAATTAAAGGACCCACCCTTCCTCCCCAATAGAGACCCAGTGGACAGAGGAGAAAATTGGTTCGATGTTGACATCGAGTACTTGAGTACCTACTTGACAGATGGCGCTGTTGATGTACACCCCCACCTGTATAGCGATCGCTGGCGTATTCCGCCCGTAGGTTTTTTCTGTCGAGCAGCAGAGCTGACAGCTATATGATCATCGGGTAAGTATATTCAAAAATTTATTTTACTAAGGAAAATAACATATTACTTAAAATTTGTGATTTTTCCTAACTATACAAACCTTAGCTATTTAACCAAACTTTCCCGACATGCCCTATCCCCCTTAAAGTCCTCCCTCATAGCAAAGTGAGCTCAAGCACATATGTGAGAGGGGGCGGGGTAGCAAGCTACTCTCCCCTACCCCCGCTAAGTAGTAGTGTAGGTAGTTAACCCTCTTTGAAAATTAATGGCTCGTCATTTCAGCTACGCCGAAAGTAATTACCTATATTAAATACCTAAGGTTTTTATACAGTAGTTAGGAAAAATACAAATTATCTACGAATTTGTCATATTTAATCAAATGGTTCTACCAGTAATAACTTTGCATCAGAAACATGGAGCCTTAATAAATCCTTATAATGTAAGTTAGTTCCAACTCAAAAAGCTATGGAAAAAAACAATGATGAGAATAACACTAAGAGACAGAAAAAAATAAAATGTATATGAGAGAAAACTAAAGTATAGGATATTCTTACATGTAAGAAAAAGGAATGGACATGGGTAGGACACTAAGAATAACCGAAAGGGTCTCTAGAGACTGCAAAAGGAGGAGAAGGAATAGAGGACGATGGATTGACAAACTAAGAAAGTTTGTGGGTGTGGACCATAAACAGACACAATTGGAAGGACGTGTGTGAGGCCTTTGTTCTGCAGTGGACTAGTAATGGGTGGTATATATATATATATATATATATATATATATATATATATATATATATATATATATATATATATATATATATAGATAGATATAGATATAGATAGATATATATATATATATATATATATATATATATATATATATATATATATATATATATATATATATATATATATATATATATATATACTGTGTATATATATATATATATATATATATATATATATATATATATATATATATATATATATATATATATATATATATATATATATATATATATACTGTATATATATATATATATATATATATATATATATATATATATATATATATATATATATATAGATAAATAGATAGATATATGTGTATGTATGTATGTGTGTGTACATTTGTTAGAAGTAAACTATTTATTTCTAAATGACTTAAAAGGTTTTACAATTACAGACTAAATGAATAACTTACGTATTTTTCTTACAAGTTGTAAATTATTTTTTTCCAGGCAGTTTTGTGTGCTAATATTTAATTCTTAAGAATACATATTTACCCATTTACTTTTTTTCAGCTATGGCTCTGGCTATCATACCTCACAACATAGGCATTGTGAATCCAACCTTCTCTTACAACTCTTGGCGGATATTCCTCACATTATGTGCAATTCCATCATTGTTGTAAGTATACAAAGTAATGTATGTGTTGATAAGGAAATGGGAAGTACTCTACAGTAGTTTGGTTTTGTTTGATAGTTTTAGTAGTCTCTTCTTGAATTGACAGTCAGTGTAGTTTTCAAAGAGCTGTTAATTTAAAGAATTATAGATCATAGGGAAGTATTGTATACCATTTCTTGGCCTATATTTTATATGCTATGTTTTTTATTTGAATAGATTCAAAGGGATTTTGGCATTTGGAAGAAAATATGTAATACCTTTTTTAACGAACGTGTTTTTTTTATATAATCTGATTAGTCATGATTAGCATTTTTCATTTAGCTGTAGCTTCTGATAAAAGCAAAATAATAAATTGATAGTCTGCTGATAACTATATGTATCTGTGAGAAGAATGATCTGTTAGTTTCAAGTCCTTCCTTCATTTTTCATTTGTCTAGTCTGTTAAATGCAAGATAAGGAGATTGGGAACAGGGATTTAGCTCTACAATCAATAAGTTTGTAAGAAAAATTAACCTGTTCAAAATTCAATTTAGTTCATTACAAACCCATTACAGTATTTATAATGAGTTAGGATCCCTATTTATTTGGAATGGATATAGCTGCTGAAACCATTGACTATAATTAGAAGTGATTGGAGGGATCACTCAAAAGTCTTCAAGGATTGGTTTGGAATTAGAAACTTGAGCTTTTTAAGGCACAGTGGAATTTAGACAAGTAGCCAAAGTACTAACAATCAAAGAAATTCTCATTAAAAAGGTGTGTTGATTATATGTGTTTTGGTAAGATGATCACATCCTGTTTAAGACCTATTAAGGAATACTTTATAGCAGGTAAAGTGTTACGCTGCTAGAGGGAACTCCAAGAAATAACTAAAGCTTAAAAATGTTCTGGTCTTGTGGATATTTTTTTACCCACAATGCTTGACCATTCATCACATTATTGAGTTTTCAAAATAGCCTTTGTGAACCAATAGAGTTCTCAGTGTCTTTTTTTTAAAAATGACCAGTTGATAGGGAAACCCTAGATATATACTGTAACTTGCATCTCTATTTTTCCTAAAATAAAGATGAATGGCTCTTACAAAGAATGTCTTCCTTATTTTCTGTGGGAACTGAAAGCAAAGGATGGTGAAGGGGTCAGTTGTTTGTTCTTGGACATGCATAGTTTGAGTTTTAGTAATGATGTTTGCAGCAAGAAATAAACAGACCTATTGACTTCCATTCTTTCCTATGAGTTAAGGGATGCAAGTACATACTGCTTACTGGCATTTATCCAAGTGAACACCAGTACAAAAACTGTCATTAATATAAGTCCACCTAAAGAGGTGGGTCCTCTGTCTTACGTCAACGTCGTCGTGTCTGAGACGTCGTCAGCTGCTCATCTTGCTGACGTTCCTGCCCTTGAAGAGACGCCTATTTGGCTCTTCAGCTTCGTCATTGCAGTCTTTTTCCGCAGAGGAGCCTAGTAGTCCTTCGTCTTCTGGCTCTCGGTCTTCGCCTGCCCCTTGACCTTCTTCCGACGATGCTTCCGCTGGGTCTGGACTCTCCGCCTGCATGCGATCCCCTTCAGAGGATATTTATCCTTCCAAAGGATACATCCTTTTGCCTGCTCATCATCCTACGCGCCGATCTTCATCTCACCCTACGACTCTCTGTTCACCTGACCGCCCGTGTCCGTTCCTGTCTCCTTCATCTCACCTGCCTACGCGGCGATTGACTATGCGTCAATCGCCCGCGCGCTAACCTGCCACACATTGTAGTGGTTTGCGGACTGTGGCCAGATGTAGCCCGCAGACTGCCTAGTGTCCAAATGCCAACCACACTCCAACGTTCACTGCACAAAAAGATAAAATGGTGGAATACCCAGAAATCTTGGCAAAAAGTAAACAATCAAGGATAAACTTGGCACTGGGCACCGCCCCTTGATTTTATACTGGGCAAGGGGACCCAACTAGAACTGTAGTTGCTTAATATTATTCTAGAGGTGTGTCGTCTCACTTAGTACTGGCATGCATGTAGTCCTATATAAATAGCGGCAGCATGCTTTCAAGGTAGGAGGTTCTTCTTAGTTAAAGGTAATTGAACATTAGAAGAAAATAAAACCATAGACATAGATATCTTCAGGCAGAGCATCTTACGAATCAATCCTGTTAATCTATATATATATAAGTATAATTAAAGACCAACATAAGTGAATATATCTGGGCCAAATTCAAATGTAATTTGAATGGTTGCTTCCATTAGGATCAAAGGGATTATAAGACAAGGTTTCACATCTGACCTGACTACATTCTCACCTTTACATCAGAAAGACAAAAAAAATTATGTAATATATTAAAAAAAGGCTTATTATTCTGTGTTACACTCAAAAGGGATGGCTAAAGATCACATACAATATAGTAAAAGCCATACTACAGAAATCTACATGTTATAGTGCCTTAATGAACGGAACAGTGTGTACGTTGCTGTTGCCTGGGTGGTCCAATGATCTCACCAAGCAACACCACCACTACTATAAATATCCAGATACAAAAGTTATCAGCAGCCAACCTTGGCAGTCATAGTCAAGACAAAGTTCCAAGCTGGCAGCATAAGAAAACCTGAAGCTCAAAGGAGACACCAATGTATTGTTTTTTCTCTCACCCAAGCGTCCAATGCAGCAACATCCCAAGAATCCCTCACAGTAAAAACTCTAAAACATCTGATCTTAAGCTTGATATCTCTACATCACCTTCCCTCAAGTTTCACCTATGGTTTATACCGTACATAGGATCAACAAACACCTTTTCTCTGACTTTTTAATCCTATTGTTGCAGTCCAGTATTCCACATGCCCTTTCTTGATCTGACACTGTTGTTAAGCCATGGCGATGGCACCACATCAGACATGTAGGTGTGTGTACGTTCAGTAAATACCATTGGTTATTTTGATTCATGCATCTTCTTAATGACGTATGTCGATTACTTTGTCTTTGATATCACCCACTTATTCATGACAGTACCTCTCTACTGCGGGACTGCAATTCTAACTAGCATCTCCAAGCCCATCAACAGTATTTTTTGCAGTGGACCCCATTGCTCACAGCACTCATTAAACCTCTACTTGACTCCCTACTGCGTGTAGGGTATTGTTGCAATTATCTGTTAAGAGAAACAATAACAGATTAAGTAATTTCTTCGGGGGTGCTTGAAGCTTACTAACTAAATTTTACAATGAATATAACTGACAATATTGAATGTAACGTATATTTCCTAACTCACAAACCTAGTTTTTTTCACACAAACCCTTCTTCATTGTAGCGTCACTTGCCTGATCGCTGTTCTCCAGTGCGCCCTTCACTTGGGCGTCTTTCTCCAGCTCTCTTTTTGACTACACGCTTGTCTCCTTCTCCTCAGGACCCTTCCCATCACGCGCCCTCGGATCATCGCCGACCGACGTGTCATTCGCCAACATACCAGGATCTTTTTCATCAGTCACCCAGACATCGTATGGCTGCAGGCCATCATGCTTTCAGACTCGTGCCTACTGCCTAGCTGTCTCCTATTCCTCAGCGTGCTCACGTGCCACCAGACAATCAGGCAGAGCACTCTTGTCACTTAGCATCTCCTACGCATCATCAATCGCCAACGTGACAGCCTACTCACTCGCGCCATCGTTCCCCAGCTTGGCAATGTGCTTCAGTTTTTCAGCACGCGCCAGCACTCACCAGTGCGCCAGAGCACACCAGCAGTGCCAGTGCTCACCAACGTGCCAGCGCTCGCCATCGTGCAAACACACACCTCCTTCACCGAGCTCAGAGATGCAAAGTAGGCACCGTTCGCCAATGCGTAGGGGCTCGCCGACAAATGAGAATGCATCCCAGTGACAGAAGTAGGTATAACCAGCCAAACTTCATCCTCCGACTTCAAGGAAGTCTTACCATCTGGAGGATAAGGTAGGTACACAGGAGCGGAAAGGTAGGTGTTCGCCCTATAGACCATTGGTCCTCTCACCGAGGAAGGGCAGGGTTGTGTTCCACAAGTCTCCATTGCCCCATTCCCCTCCCCGCAAATGCATTACAGCGCGACCACCGGGGAAAGAGCGAAAGGCGTTCCTGGGGAGTTCAAGATCCCGAAGATCCCAGCTGCAAAGGTGGACCCACAGTATCAGTCAGCTTTGGAAGAGGCTCCTCAAAGGGAACCTATGGTCCCTTTCCCTTCAAGGGACCTTTCAGACAGTGCCAGTGTCAGCAAGCAGCTCTGGTTCGGTGCCATTGTCAGAGCAGTTGTGCAAGCTTTCGGACCTGCCTTCTAAACTCGCTCTTCGGAGGACTCTGCTAGCCTTCAACAACCTTCGGCACTAGCAGATTCCTGGCAAAGAGCCTAGGCTGCTTTACCCCCGAAGAGGAAGAGAGGAGTCTCCGATACCATCGCATCCTCTAGAGTAAAGCTGTCCCCTGTGCGGCCTTCTTCATCTGGGCTAAACCTTCCTGGTACTCCTCCCAGACGCTCTCCCGGCTCACTGCCTCCTTAGTCGAGGGATCCTCTCAAGGATCAGGTGCCAGCCTCCTCCCTTCAACCTTCGTAGGAAGACTCCCCTTGTGTAGAGAGCTCTCCACCACCGGTAGGAACCAGGGAGGATAGATCTAAATGGCCAACCATGTTGGAGCTGTACCTTCTTCCCCACAAGGAGTCGAAGGACATTAAGACTCTTCCAAAGTCCTCTACGAAGATTTCCAGACCGACAGGATCCGTCAGCCACTCTAGGGATGTCCATGACCCACCCCAAGATGAGCTCTCAGGGGTGGATGAAGGAGACTTTGCTGCCAGTCCCATCTCAGAGGGGGAGTAGAAAGAATCAGAGCATACATTCTGGCAAGTTCTGACTATTATAAGGGTTCTCAATGGCAAGAGCAATATGCTTGCCAACAATCTGAGCAGAGTATCTCAGATAGTGAGTACCAAATGGTCTTTGGATCACCTAGTAGCCAACAAATTCCTTACTTTGTGGGGATCTTCGACAGTGGATCTCTTTGCAACAGCCATCAACTTCAGGCTCCCGTTGTACTGCTCCCCAATCCCAGACCCCAAGGCTCTCTGTTACCTAGTTTTAGTCTGCGTGAATGAAAAGGTATGACTGGCTCTTATTCTTTTCTTCATCCTCCCCTCTCTTGGGGAAAGCAGCATCCTGGGTTCTCTGCACAAGTTGACCTCAAACCACTGCAGACAAACCATGCTCCTTTGTGTACGTACCAAGTATTGTGTCAATACTGTTGCGTCCCCATACCCTGGTGGGGTGGTATTGAGAAAGTCTTGGTCATAAAAGGTTTTTCCTACAAAGACTCGAAATAACTTTTACCTTGACATTAACACTGCTTATCTCAACACACAGCTTGCTTAGGCCTTAGACCTTGCGTAGCAAGGTTTAGCGAGGTGTAGGAACTCCTTATACAGTATTAAGTTCCAACCTATTCAATATAAGGCGTCCCCAGGTAAAACCAAAAAGCCAGATTGGCAGGGACATCCACCCTCCTAATGGGTGTGTCACCCCTAATAGATAGTGTAGGTTTGTATTCCAGAGTTAATTTGTATTTTTCCTAGCAATAAAAACCTTTACCTATTTATACAAACTTACCCACCGACCCTATCCCCCTTGAAAACCTACCTCCAAGCACAGTGAGCTCAATCACAGGTGTGTGAGTGAAAGGGGTAGTGAGCTACCTCCCCTACCCCTTGCTAACTAGCGGGATGGGTAGTTTATCCTCACTGAATTCTAATGGCTCGTCCTTTCAGCTTTGCCGAAAATATTACCCCTAATAAATAACCAAAAGTTTGTGTCATTACAAAAAATACAAATTATCTCCGAATTTGTCATTTTTAAGAATTTAGATTGGGAAAATGTAGTAATTAGCATTAATGGATAATACCTTAATAACTAAAGATAGTTCTAATTAGTGAATCCTGGGATGAATTGAAAACGATAATAGATTTCAATAGAGAAAAGGACTATGAATAAAATTTAATGAATATATGTACTTAGGACAGACATTGTTTACTCAGGACATGAGACCAAAATTAAAAGAAGGATAAGCATGTTATGGAGAGCTTATGGTAAACAAAATGAGATTATGAAATGTAAAATGCCACTTTCTCCAAAAATAAAAGTATTTTATCAGATGGTCCTACCAGTATCAACTTAAGCTTCAGGAACTTGGAGCCTTACTAAAGCCTTAAAACATAAAATAGTTACAACTCAGAGAGGTATGGAAAGAATAATGATGGGATTAAAGCTTTAGAGACAGAAAAAGAACAACATGGATGTGAGAGCAAACTAAAGTAAGGAATATTCTAACAGCTTGTAAGAAAAAGAAATGGATTGGGGAGGACATATAATGGGAATGACAAATAATCATACATACATATACCAAGGCACTTCCCCCAATTTTGGGGGGTAGCCGACATCAACAAATGAAACAAAAACAAAAAAGGGGACCTCTACTCTTTACGTTCCTCCCAGCCTAACAAGGGACTCAACCGAGTTCAGCTGGTACTGCTAGGGTGCCACAGCCCACCCTCCCCCGTTATCCACCACAGATGAAGCTTCATAATGCTGAATCTCCTACTGCTGCTACCTCCGCGGTCATCTAAGCTATCGGAGGAAGCAGCATAAAAACGAATTGTAGATTGGGTCTCTAGGATTGCAAACAAAGCAGCGGAAGGAATAGGTGATGGATTGATGAGCTAAGAAAATTTTTTGGTAGAGACTAGTATAGAAAGACCATAAACAGATATGCTTTGGCCTGAATTTAAGCATGCAAGGAGAATTTCTTGTATGCGTGCTCTTTTATCTGTAAGTAATTGCAATATTCACGTTTCGTATACCATTAAAAAGGCCATTCATTTTAATCTCACATGGTATACAGAATAACATTTAAAGATATGAATATTTCTATATAAAAGTCTATCTTACATTTTCCTAGATCAAAATATTTATCCATAATCTAATGACACATAACAATGCATATTTTTTTGTGCTATACAGGAAATATATTTAGCTTACCAATTTTATCTTCAGTTTTTTTTTATCTTCATTCCTTAGGTACAATACAAAATGTAAACGTAAGTAGATTGAAAATATGAAAATTGCACTCAGTAAAATTTTAGCTTTTCACAGCTTTTCACCAAGGACATTTGAATCAAAATTATTGCACAACCACAAAAGAGCAACCATTTCTATATAATTTTTATATGAAATAAAGTCCTCAAATATACTTATATTTGTTTTTGATTATTTAAAAATCTATGTTCTTTGCAAAATATTTCACATTCATCAGACATTTTTTAATATTTCTAATCATTGCAAAGATATTCTGCTTATATTATGAAAATATTCAACCATTCCTCATCATAATTCACCTAACCAGAAGCTCATATCTGTTATAGTTTAGACGTCCAAAAGCACGCAAAAAAAATATCTCCCTGAGCAAATGCACTGTACCTAATAGTATTAGTGAACCCTCTAGAAGGTTATATTTAATTTTACTGTTTTTTATGTATCCTTTGTTTATGGAATATTCATATGTTTAAATTGCATTTAAAACCACTAACCTACACTATGAACTGGCTAGTTTTTTTCATTAGTTATCTTTACATGCTATGGGAGTGGAGGAGGAATTGATACGAAGGCAGCTCTCAAACAACTAACTTTATTTAAAGACAACTCAGGTAATTATAGGCCCCAAGAGATCACGTAAGGGTCATAATTGTACGTGTACATTCAATGGTTTTTGTCAGTATGGTTGATATTGCCATAGAAATACAGTAGACAATATAATAGCGGGTTGATAATAGAGTTGCAATTAGTTTGTTATTTCAACAGAATTTTTTATGTGAATTCTGATGGTGGTTAAAGTTTAGAAAAAGATGTAGATAGGGCATATCTCTTTATTTAAGCATGTGTGTTGCTTGCTGCACATGTATTACATGGCTCCTCCTTGAAGCAGACATGCATGGGAAAGAGGGTGACCTGTCTTAGACAATTTTGTAGGAGATACACAGGTTTCAGACAGATGTTTGTGAACCTTAGGGAGTGCCTCGAACACCCAGCCCACCACTTTGTTTGTTGTATTCTCTGACAATGCCCACCATCTGAGTCATCAGTCCATCCTGCCACACTAATACTCCAGCCCTTCACCAGCAGAGATGCTTTTGCCTGGTTTCAGTATGCCAAAGTTCAGTTCTGCATCAAGGGAGTAACCTCCTCAAGCAGCAAAGCAGACTTGAGAGTTGGGCAAGAATTGAGACACAGGCAGTTCCCAAACAATTAAGTTTATTAAGAGACAACACAGGTATTTATATGCCTCCAAGGGGTCACATTAGAGTGATGATTGCATGTATACTGTACATTTAGCACTTTTTGTCAATAAGTTTGACATTAGCATGAAAATAGACAGTATAATGATGGAATGATAATAGAGTTGAAATTAGTTTGTTACTGTACTTCAAGGACCTTTTGGACGTGTAGTGCAATGACGGTTGCATTGTATTAGAAAACGTAGATAAGGCATACTACTTTATTTACTCGTGTATTACATGTACACTCTTGCCTTGCTTTGAGTATTGTTCTCCTGTCAGGTCTTCAGTTGTTGAATCTAATCTTAATTTTTTGGACAAGATCTTACAGTTTTATTAAATCTCGCATATCATAACTCAAAGTTTTATTCAGTCCAAGATAATCAGTAATAGGTTGTTCATGAGCAAGACTGAGAACATCAACATTATGATTTTCAGGGATAACAACCTGAACAACAGCATGGTCAGATTCTGGATTTACAATCATCTTTGTACGAGATTTAAGATCACGGTATTCATTGAATAACATACTACCAGTTAATTTTGACACATGACTGGAATTGGACATATTAGTATTGAACTGATTATACAAAAATGTCTCAGAAAAGTCAACAACGTCATCAGCAGAAGGGACATCATTAAAAAGGAAGGTATCTTTAAAAGACAAGTCATTAGAACTCCCAATACAGTAACTAATTCATCATAAACTAACGTGTCCTCACAAAAGAGGTTAGCAGAACGGTAAGAAGACGTGAGATCACGAACAAAAATGTCCTCTTGAGACAGGTTGGTAGTACAGTTGACAACAGAAACATTACTAGGAACCAACATATCATTATTAAAAGTGAAGGTAGAACAGTCAACAATTGAACATATATCATGAACTAACTTATTAAGATAGGTTAGTAGAACAATCATTAGTGTGTACAGCACCACAAACCAACATCTCTTCATGAGGTAAGTTGATAGAACAAACAACAGTGAAGGCATTATCACTAACCAACACATCATTATTGGATGTGCTTGTAGAACTTAGCTCTCTGATAAGTCACATCATACAAAGAAAACAGAGTAGACAAATCAGGACTGAGAACCTTAAACTCATGATCAAGAACTGGCTCTTTAACCATCTTTGGTCAGACATCAACTTTCTCATTTATCAAGTCATTAACAAGGAAGATTTGAACGCCATTAACAGGCAACTTGGAAACGACACCAACAACAGGCCCTGATATCCAGTCACTATGAAGATCCATGCAATGCAAGGGAGCACTAAAATGGCCACCACTAAACCCACGAACGGAAACATAATCCCCAATAAATGAATACTCAGGCACAAGAACAGCTTTCTTGAAAACAAGAGACTGGGCACAACCAGTATCACGTATGTTACAAAGAGGGTGTTCCTTCTCAATTGAACCCTGTAACCCTTGGCATTGGTGAACAGACACTGTACTGTACCTGGACAGTCCTGGCTGTCCTACTGGTTAGCTAGCTGACCAGGTATCCCAGAGTCCATCAAAGTTTCTGATAATTCAGAAGGGGAGATTAGTTTCTCCTGAAAGGGTTCCTGGTACAGCTGGTCTTCCACAACCTTATCCTCCTCTTTATGAGTGAAGGCTTTCTTCTCTGGGAGTGCAGATACTTCTCATCAACCTCCCGCAGGACACTTAACGATCAGGGAGGCTTTGGCCATAGTGCTTCGGCATGTGGAAGCGTATCCCGACTCACGATCAAGGGAGAACCTGCTGTTCTGCTCATGCGCCAGTGTGTAGTAACAACGCAGCCTACTTCGCATCTGAGAATGAGAACAGTCTACGTACATAGGAGGGATGAAGGCTACTCGCAGATCTCCTAAGAGAGAAAGGACGAGCAGGAGTGTTTGCTCCAGGATATGCTAGTTCGACGAGACACAGATCCTGGTCTTGTGGAACAGTATTACTCACTGTACACCCAACCACCTAGCAAGGTGGGCGAGCGAGCTCTTCTGGGAAGATGCCAATAGAGCATATGGCAGAGGTGGATGACCCACAGGTCCGAACCTTGGTCAGACTCCGTCCTCAAGGCAGTATAGTACGTCCCATTCATGCACACTCTTCCTCCTCTTAACTCTTATCCTGTGAGCACGTTACCTCCTTCAGTTGCCTTTTTATTGTAGATAGGCATCTGGAGGCTGGAGACTGGTCAGAGACCTCTCAGCTCCAAACAAGTTTGTTCAACAAACCCCGTTCAAGATAGAGGAGGCCTAGACAGTCAGACTGGCCTCAAGACCAAAAAGACTTCATGCTCACAATGGATCTCAAAGACACGTACTTCTAGATCCCCATTCATCCATCCTCAAGGAAGTACCTAAAGTTCTTCCCCAACAACACATATACAAGTTCATGGTGCTGTGCTTTGGCCTGTCCATAGTACTGCAAATTCCCACTCGAGGATTTTTCTCTAGTGGCAACTTGGGTATACAAGATCGGAACCGCCTGCTTTGTCTCTTTGACGACTAGCGATTCTAGCAGAATCGATGGAAGCTCTTCCCCCTCATTGAGACAGACGCCTCAAATGTTGCCAAGATCTGGGGTCATGGTAATCTCGAGAAGTCCTATTTGGTACCACTGCAACCTGGTGTACTTAGTAATAAACATAGACACTATCTAGGCAAAGTCTGTCCTTAACAAGATTGGAGAGAATGAAATAAGTAGCAGAACTGTTTCTAAGATGAGATGAACTGCCAACACATCTTCGGCAGAAACTGCTAGGAAACCTCGCCTCCGGGGAGGTCCTGGTACCCAACAGCCATCTCCGCACTCTAACTCTCCAGTGGCAGTTGAAGAAATTCTGGTCTCAGCATAAAGACTCTCCAGATCTACTGGTCCTTATAAGGTTAGAGCAGTAGAGTGACCTGCAGTGCTAGGTGTCAGATTCCAACCTACTCAGGGGAATAGATTTACTCCCTCCTTCCCTGAAATAAATGCTTGTTATGGATGCATAAAAAAGAAGGGGGATGGCTCATTTGTTGCACCATTCCATCCCTGGAGGTTGGTCCAAAGCCAAGCAACACTGCCACATAAACCTCCTGAAATGAGAGCAACCTTTTAGCTCTCAAACTCTTCTAACAGCCTTTTCAGGACTCTCCGTGGTACTGAGGAATGACAAAACTACAGTGATGGCTTACATATACAAGCAAGGAGGTACTTTTCACAGCCCTTGGGGCATTTGGCTGTGGAGATAATCAGATGGATGGAAGACAACTTGGTAGCCCTCTTAGCTCATTGTATTCCGAGCAAGAGAAACATCTTGGTGGGCAAACTGAGCAGGAAGACTCAGGTAGTTGGCTTCGAGTGGTTTTGGAATCAACAGATAACCAACGAAGGCTTGACTTTATGAGGTTTGCCGACGATAGACCTATTTGGTACGTCTCTCGACCGGAACTTTCTGTGGGTACTTCTCACCAGTACCAGATCCCCATGTGATCTGACAAGATGCTTCCCAACACACGGAGGTCAATCTAGACGTCTATACATTCTTTCCCCTTTCTGCCTAGTAAGGAAGAGCTAAACAAAGTACAGACATCGCAAGACCTTTCGATGACTCTAGCTCCGATGTTGCAGCATGCAGAATTGTTCTTGGACCTTCTACATCTGCTCACAGAGACACCAAGAGAGTTCCCTCCACTCCCCAATCTTCTCAAACAACCACACTTGTAGATATCCCACAAACCAGTAGTTCCTCTACATCTTCATGCTTGAAAGTTTTCCAGCAACTTCACGCAGCACGAGGGTTTTCGCAACCAGTTACGAAAAAGGATGACTAGATAACCCAGAGAGTCATCTACTGCTATCTACGAAGCGAAGTAGTCAACCTTCTGTGGTTGGTGTCGTGGAAGGGGTATCCTGCCCCTTATTGTTACTACTCCAACAGCAGAGTTTTGTTATATCTCAGGGAGGTCAAATTCTGTTCAGTGTTGAAAGGCTATTACTGAGCCGGAAACCTCGCCTTTAAACTAAACGGAGTTGACATCTCCTTGAAGGAGTTATCTCTCCTCATACGAAGTTCTGATCGTACATGCTCTCATTTAGAAATTAAACCACCTCCTTGGAATGTAGGACGAGTACTACAATCCTGGATGATACGCCTAATGAACCCCTGAATTGGGCCTCAGACTATGACTTAGGGTTAAAGACGGTTTTCTTGTAGCCCTGTCCTCTGCTAAGAGAGACACCGAGCTAAATGATCTGTCCTATGACATCGCCCATTGTAAGAGATGGGGGCAAACAACACTCCACTGCATCCCTGAGTTTTTTTGCTAGACTCCGAATTGGACTGTTGCGGATCCTAGATTCATGACCTTTTGGATTGCGAGTTTCCATACTGTCATAAATGACTCACAGTTTGAGCTCGACAGATCAATAGACTGTTTTTCAGCACAGCTAGAGTCAAGAGAAGAATTACAAGGAACTCAATCTCATCCTGGATCAGGAAGGTGATCGAACAATTCCTCCAAGCACTTGTCCCTTTTTTACCATAGACCTAGAGCTCATGACGTCAGGGATGTTAGCATGTCCCTGGTGTTCAGAAGTACTTCAATGTGACAGAGGTCTTGAAGGCGGGCGTGTGAAAATGTCAGTCCATGTTCACCTCCCATTACCTGCAAGGCATAACCCACAGGAGCCTTGACACATTCTCCATAGGTCCTGTGGTGGCTGCACAAAACATGATCAGTAATACCTCAGCTCCCACGTAGGACAAGTAGCAGTCAGTTGAGGGCAGATGTTACCCAGTTGAAGTCTAGTGGGAATGTACGTATGACTGGCCTTTTATCGCCTTTCATTCCTCCTTTTCTTGGGGGCCTAAGCAAGCTGATTTCCTCTGACTGTAGGTGGGTATCATCATCCCTAGTGTATCCTAATATATGCATGTATATTGTTACGTTCCCAGTCTCCCACCGAGGTAGGATCGGGTAACACCCAGGTAAGAAAAAGCATAGCTCCAAATTAAGTCTTACCTTGATGAGTCACAATGGTTAGTTTTCACACCTTTGCATAATTGCTCAGGCCATTATCTCTTATTGGGAGTTAATGAAATGATAGGGTGCACTCTTTCACAGCTCATGCGAAGCATAAGAGTTGCACCCCGGGTCAGTGACCAGCCAGTTGGTCTTGGACTTCCACCACCAACCTAAACATGAGTCTCTATAGTAAAGAGCTGAAAGGTTTGTATTTGGTGCTAGAGCAAATGACAAATTTGGAAATGATTTGTATTTTTCATAACCATATAAACCTGAAACTCTTTACACATACTGACCCGCCATCACGTAATCCCTAGGAAGTCCTGCCTGCAATTGCAAAGGAACCTGTGTTAGCTACTATGAGCGTGAGCGGGGTGTTTGGTTTAGACCCACTAACTAGTAGAGAGGAATAGCACCTCGCTAAAAGTTTTACTGCTAGTTTTAGCTGTCGCTGAAATATATCGCTATGGTAAAGAACTTCAGGTTTGTATGATTAGGAAGAATACAAATTATTTCTAGATTGTCATTTTTTTGTATTAAATGCATACTTTTTATAAATGAATCTTATTCTTTGTATTGTATCAATCACTGTGGTATTAACTTATTGAATGTTATCAAATACTAGACAATTTCAGGCCACGATTTTGTGGTAATATTACTACTAACTCCTATCCACACTGGAAGGTCAACATCCCCTTGGAACTAATAGTGCAAGGGAAGGATTAGTGTTAGTTGGCTTTCATGAAATTGATGCCTAACATTAAGGGGCATACCAAATGTTTACCATGCAATTTGTGTTTTCAGTCTTCTTCATTACAAAGGAAACATGTTAGTTAGCTTGATGGATGTTAAGCTCAAGAAGAATATAAGATATCAGTTTGTTAATAGATATTACAAAATTAAATCTTAGCTATTGAATTTTTAAAGTTTAAATTGTGTAGGTTGTGATTATTCAGTTATTAAATTATTAACATTTCTTTACCTAAATTTTCCTCATTTTAAAACATATTTAAGTCTCTTATATTCATGGGTCAAATGACTTGCCTAAATCTCATGAAACACATCCTTCAAGTTTCAATTAGCCTATTCTGTGTGCCCACATAAATTGCTATTTAGGTTAAATTATAAGTATAGTGGGCTTTGGGTGAAACATATTTGAATATATATTATAACAAAAGATTCAGCCCTCCAACTCCACAAATTTCTCTTAGCCAAATGGGTATATCCCGAAAAGCAGTTAATTGCCAAGGACTTTAAGATCCACATGTGCAGTGTTACCAACATGGTAATGCCCTTTTATTCTCTTAATTTGTCAAGCAAAACGACTTGTTTCTCAGGTTTTGTGGTCCAAAAAGTGGGCACAACTATAAGTGATACTGTATTTGTTTCTGTATTGTTTGTTTTTTAAAAATTATGTGCTTCTCAATTTATGAATTTTGGATGTTTTGAAAGGTACTTACGACAGGCAATGTGTAATACTTGTTATTGATATTCCAGAATTGCTCTAATAATGCTGTGGCTTCCTGAGTCTCCTATGTTTTTACTTAACAAAGGGAAACATAAAGAAGCAATGGAAATACTACAAAATATATATTCTCTCAATAATGGAAAATCATCAAAGAATTTTCCAGTAAGTCTTTTATCTGCATTTAGTAATAGTCTTGTAATCATTTACACCCTAATTGCATGAACTAAAATTTTGCTTTTATGTAACTAATACATGTATACATATACCAAGGCACTTCCCCCAATTTTGAGGGTTAGCCAACATCTAACAAATGAAACAAAAAAGGGGACCTCTCCTCTCTACGTTCCTCCCAGCATGAGAAGGGACTCAACCGAGTTCGGCTGGTACTGCTAGGGTGGCACAGCCCACCCTCCCCTGGTATCCACCACATATGAAGCTTCATAATGCTGAATCCCCTACTGCTGCTACCTCCGCGGTCATCCAAGGCACCGGAGGAAGCAGCAGGGCCTACCGGAACTGCGTCACAATAGGAAGTTTTGTTGCTGGATTTTGTCAATATTATTCCTTTCTCTTCTCCCAAATAATAATTTCTTTATTATCACTGACAAACTGTACATATCAGCAATGCATTGATTTTAATGTCATACTGTATCATTTGGACCCGTTTAGGTGGTTACATTTACTTTGCATTCCTATTTCATAGAATCACAAGGTATATAGTGTTGACTTTGTGTTTTAATTTGGCATTGGCTTTTTTTCTGCCAAATGATGATAAGTACCATCACTACATGTTCATAATTTTGAATATGTACAACAAGGTACCCATTTATTTTACCTACACTATTAATATCATCTGGGAATTGTTATAGGTTCTTTTAATCTCTAAACAAAAAGATTTAACCACAGCAATTGAAATATGGGTTGTAATGACTTATTGGAAACGTCCCTGCCTAGTGATCGCCAGATTGAGGTTTGAGTTTCTTTAGTGTCTGCAACCTCACCATCCTTGTACACTAAGAAGGGGGTTGGTTTGTGGGAGCCAATAGATCTACCTGCTGAGTCTTCAGCAGCCATTGCCAAGCCCTCCCTGGTCCTATTATGGGTGGAGAGGGGGCTTGGGCACTTATCATATGTATATACAGTATGGTCAGTCTCTAAGGCATTGTCCTTGCCTCTGCCATTCATGAGCAGCCCTTAAACCTTTAAATTGAAATAAAAAGAAACTTGCCCAAAAAACATAACACATTTATTTACAAAGTTATTTGCAAAGAAAATTAATGTGGCTTCTTTTACTCTCAAAGACGAATCAAATCATTTAAAAATATTAATACTGTAAGTAAGGGGAACAGGCAGGAAAGTAGAGAAATACTTAATGGAATGTTGTAGAGCTTTTTGCAGCTCCTGAGATTATTGGCCTGAGAACATTGCAGAAGGGCGGCTGAAGTTTGCATGAAGCTGCCACGATGACTTTAGTGGCTTCAAGATGGGACACTATATGTGAACACTATATTTTCCTATGGTAAATATGTATGATAAACACTATTTACTAAAACCTATCTTACACTGTTAGGAAATAGAGAATGAAATGTACTTAACCACAAAGCAAATAGTATAGGCCTAATGATACTAATTCAATAAGGCAATCTGGAAAAAGAAGTTCAGTTGAAAATTGAGAAAAAAAATGGTTGGTCGATAACAGCCAACTGAACAAATTCTCAAAAAAAAAAAAAAAAAAAACCTAACCACTCTCAAAATTTGTGTGGTTAAAAAGACAAAAAATAAAAGAAGACATACAATACTTTCAAATGGACTTTTAACAAGAAAAACAACTGAAATGTCATGTATATAATAACAACCAAGATCCCTGAATCCATCACTGAATAATGTTTATTGTTAGCTAAGATAACGCTTACTTAAATACATAAGCAATAGTTCTAGTTATTCGAAATTGGAAATGCATTTTAATTAAGACACCATTATCCTGAATTTTTCAGATAATTCTGTATCAAATGAAGTAGAAAAAGGCTTTCGGTTATGGATTATCCCTTGTCATAGATGAAAAAACCTAATGGTGTAAATATTACTTCTGCATTTGTATAATAGGAAAAAAATAAGAAAATTTTCCAATGCAACATTGACATTGCTAAAGGCTTAATATATTCTGCCATTGGATCTGAAAACCCTTGTAATGTTCCTAAATGTTTTTCAACAGCCTTAAAATAATTAAAAAAGGACTGTGACTTGCATGTATCAAAATCAGACAAAGCTGGTGTATTAGTTATAATGAACAAAACCATATATTTAAAAGAAATGTACTTACTTTTATCAGATGTTTCTACCTACTTGAAATTAAGAGTTAATCCCTAGATGATGCCATTAAAATTTTTTTACAGAAACTTTAATTCTATTTTAAAGCAAGAAAAATTCTTAATTGATTCTTTTACTTCTACTGGACCATCATTGCCTCTTATTTATATGATTTAATTGAAAACCATAAACCAGGAAATTCAGTAAGACCCATTATTAGTGCAACAGGATCTATTAATTATAAGTTATCAAAATATCTAGTTAAATTCACTTCTCCGATTTTAGGATCTATTTCAACCTCACATATAAAAAAATTCGCTTGAACTTTGCGACAAATTACAAGATATTAATGCCTAACCACAGATTAGTTAACTTTGATGTTACATCATTGTTTACCAATGTGCCTGTAGATTTATTGGATTTCCTGTCTGGTATTTTAGATGTTTATGAGTTACCTTTACCAACCCATACTATTATTGAACTTATATGTCTGTGTATTACAGTATAAATTTAGTTTTAATGGAGATTACTATGAACAAGTTTTGGTATGGCAATGGGTAATCCTTTGTCCCTCTCTTTTATCCAACATATATATGGAGTTTAACTTGTATGGTGATGGAGTGGTGAGAGAGGTGAATGCTCGAGTGCTTGGACGAGGATTGAAACTGGTAGACGAGAATGACCATGAAAGGGAGGTAATCAGTTGTTTTTTGCAGATGATACTGTACTGGTTGCAGACACAGAAGAGAAGCTTAGCCGATTAGTGACAGAATTTGGAAGAGTGTGTGAGAGAAGGAAGTTGAAAGTTAATGTGGGTAAGAGTAAGGTTATGAGATATACGAGAAGGGAAGGTGGTGCGAGGTTGAATGTCATGTTGAATGGAGAGTTACTTGAGGAGGTGGATCAGTTTAAGTGTTTGGGGTCTGTTGTTGCAGCAAATGGTGGAGTGGAAGCAGATGTACGTCAGAGAGTGAATGAAGGATGCAAAGTGTTGGGGGCAGTTAAGGGAGTAGTAAAAAGTAGAGGGTTGGACATGAATGTAAAGAGAGTTTTATATGAGAAAGTGATTGTGCCAACTGTGATGTATGGATCGGAGTTGTGGGGAATGAAAGTGACGGAGAGACTTAAATTGAATGTGTTTGAGATGTAGTGTCTAAAGAGTATGGCTGGTGTATTTCGAGTAAATAGGTGCTAAATGAGTTAGCAGCTAGAGTGGATATGAATGTGTTGAGGTGGTTTGGCCATGTTGAGAGAATGGAAAATGGCTGTCTGCTAAAGAAGGTGATGAATGCAAGAGTTGATGGGAGAAGTACAAGAGGAAGGCCAAGGTTTGGGTGGATGGATGGAGTGAAGGAAGCTCTTGGTGACAGGAAGATAGATGTGAGAGAGGCAAGAGAGCGTGCTAGAAATAGGAATGAATGGCGAGCGATTGTGACACAGTTCCGGTAGGCCCTGCTGCTTCCTCCAGTGCCTTGGATGACCGCGGAGGTAGCAGCAGTAGGGGATTCAGCGTTACGAAGCTTCATCTGTGGTGGATAATGGGGGATGGTGGGCTGTGGCACCCTAGCAGTACCAGCCGATCTCAGTTGAGTCCCTTCTCAGGCTGGGAGGAACGTAGAGAGGAGAGGTCCCCTTTTTAGTTTCATTTGTTTGATGTCGCCTACCTCCCAAAATTGGGGGAAGTGCCTTGGTATATGTATGTATATATGGAGTTTTTGTAATCTGGATTGATCCCTTCCATGTGGTCCTCCCAAATTGTTTGGTATCGTTGTATTAACAATGTTTTGGGTATTCTAGAAGAAAATTTTTATCTTAAAGGTTTTGTTTCAATTATTAATTTATTAGTACCATCCTTAAAATTTACTATAGAAAATAAAGAAAATAACAGTATCCCATTTTAGATGTTTTGATGTTACACAAGCAGATAAATTTTAGTATTCCATATATAGAAAGCTTACCAATAACTTCAAATGTTCATTTTCATTCTGGCCATTCTAAAAAAAAAAATTCTGTTTTTTTTTTTTTGCTATGTACCTTAGGGCATTTAGAATATGCAGCCCAGAGTACATAGAGGACAAGTTCACTAAAATTGAATAAATTACTACTATTTTCTGCTATCCCAAATATTTTTTAGAAAACTGTATGAATAAAACTAAGAAAACATTTTATATTGTCCAGGTAGAGAAAAAGGAAACAACGAATAATATATTTTGTTTGTCATTTCTTGATAGTTTTCTAGATTTCATACCCCTTTTGAAAAAACTAGATACTAGGGTACAGTAGTGTTTAAATATAATTGTACTTTTAAAAAATATGTTAATTAAGAATAGTTCTGGAAATGATAATAATATAGTAAAGAGTATTTCTTGCTCAGATTGTAACTTGTTCTATGTTGGCTAAACGTCCAAAGGCATTTCTGCCAGAATAAAACTGCATAAGATAGCTGTCTCAAGGGTATCTCTTAATAAGGCTTTGGCCTTCCACTAGCTAGGATATAGTCAGAGAATCGGCTGGTCAGATATGAGTAAAATAATCCATGTTAATGACCACAGTATACCCAAAGAAATGTTGAATCCTTTTTAATATCCTGGACCAAAGGTCACAAATTAAATTTAAGCCCTGATTTGCTTTCTGTGATTTTGGTATTATCCTTTTATCTAAAATCTGACTTATCTTGAAGTAGATATACAGTGGAACCTCTACACACGAACGTATCTACATCCAAATTTTCCAACATCCGAAGTAAAATTCGAGCAATTTTTCGACTCTACACCCGAATTTTATTTCGACACACGAAGTAAGCAATTTTTGTCGTACCGGTTGTATCCGAATTTTTCGACACGCGAAGTACAATTCGAACACGTTCCTACTCTACACCCAAATTTTTTTTCGACACCCGAAGTAAACAATACCCGTACATGTAGATGGTACTCATAGCGCCGGATGTATTTTTTATTTCCGCCGATAGAAGGCAGCATTTCTACCTCGGAGGGACCCTCAATTAGTGTGGCTTGGGACATTCCTCTGTTCTCGTCGGCTTCGTGTGGTTGTGCCCTGTGCGTTCTGCTATTAACTGTGTTTTAATCGTGATTTTTTACGTTCATCCTTTTACGGTATTTTACGTAAATCATGGGTCCTAAAAGGCTTAGTTTCGCAAGTGTTAGTGGTAGTTGTGAGAAAAGGAATAAGGAAATGCTTTCTTTAGAAGTAAAGCAAGGAATTATTGAAAAGCATGAGCGTGGCGTCCGCGTGAGTGAACTTGTAAAAGAACATCACGACGAACTTACTACTGAGGAGCTCAAGGAACTCCATGCTATGTCTGAGCACATGAGTGATGACAAGGAAGGGATTGAGGAGGTAGAACATGTGTTAGGTTCGGCGCAAATAAAAGAGGTGTTAGGAAAATATCAAGACGTGGTCGACTTCATCGACAAATACCATCCAAAAAAATTGCAGGTTTGTCGTGTAGTTGTGCAGTTCGATGATGTTTCCCTAACTTATTTTCGAAACATTCTGAAAAGCTGTACCAAGCAACTTTCTATCGATAGCTTCTTTAAAAAAACTACGAAGCGAACTCGTGATGAAGAGGAAGGAAGTGGTTCAAAGAAAACGGCAAAGAGTGAAGCGAAAGAAAGTGAAACAAAGAAAATGGCAAAGATTGAAGAGAAAAAAATTCAATCAATTTTAAGTGTAGAGTGAAAGTGATTAAAATTAATCATCAAAAAGAAAAAAAGAAAATGTAAAAAAAATATAAAATATGAAAATAAAAAAAATAAATAAGCTAAGTTAGGTTAAAGTTCACTTAGTGTAAGTTAGAATAAGTCCGTCCGTCTCCTCTCTGCGTAGCAAGACCAACATCTGCGCTGGACTTTCTAAGGTAAAGTGACGCTAAAAACCTGTTTCTTATTTATTATTTCTTGATAATTATTCTTTTTTACATGTCTATTATCTAATTTAGAGTACAGTACATATTGTCATGTGTAATTATGTGTAGTAATTTATTAAGGAGTTATCATAGGTTTTTGGGCTCAACCACGGATTAATCCTATTTCGATGTATTCTTATGGGAAAATTCGTTTCTACATCCGAACATTTTCTACATCCGAAATCAGTTGTGGAACGGATTAAATTCGTATGTAGAGGTACCACTGTATTAACTGCAATGACTCATGATTTAAGGAAAGAAACTTGCTCGATTGAATAAGAATGCTGTTACTAATATATATTTATAGACTCCATTCTGAAGGTATGTTAGATGTTTAAGTATCCAAGATGTCCTCTAGTATGTTAACCCTTTTACCCCCAAAGGACGTACTGGTACGTTTCACAAAAGCCATCCCTTTACCCCCATGGATGTACCAGTACGTCCTTGCAAAAAAATGCTATAAATTTTTTTTTTCATATTTTTAAAAATATTTTGAGAAAATTCAGGCATTTTCCAAGAGAATGAGACCAACCTGACCTCTCTATGACAAAAATTAAGGCTGTTAGAGCAATTAAAAAAATATATACTGCAAAATGTGCTGGGAAAAAAATAACCTCCTGGGGGTTAAGGGTTGGAAATTTCCAAATAGCCGGGGGGTAAAAGGGTTAAATAAAATTATGTATCATGATTAAAATTTATAAGATCGTAGGTGAAGTTTGCTTATCTTGGGATCATGCTGTACAAGTGGGTGCTTCCAGTATTTAGAATGAATCCCATTGAAGAAAAAGAATACCATGATATCATCTGCTAACTCTTTGATGAACCAGTGAAGAAGGTCCTTTGTCCTAATTATGTACAGTACAGTAAATTTAATTCAAAACCTATTGTAGGCAAAATAACAGCAAATAAAAAGTAATGGTAAATTTTGATTTTTGAATCATGAATTATTTTAAATCTTTAGTATATATCAACTTTCAGATAACGAAGCTCAATTCAGCTGGTCTGAAAATACAAGCATCTTCAAGTTCAAGTTGGTGGAGGTCTACTAAAGATGCGTTTTCATCAACATTGCGACAGACTATGTCTCTATTTAGTAGCTCATTACTTCGAATTACGATACTGATGTTAATAATAAATTTTGCAATACAGTTCGGGTAGGTATGCATTATTTTTGTTTCTATTTTCTTGAGAAGTCTATAGATTATTACTGTGATTTATTTTTTATATTCGATCATAGGGATTAAGATGGGTATGGAGTTGATCACCAGTACTATTTGGTTGATTATAAAACTTTTGTTTGCAGGTATTATGGCCTTTGGTTGTGGTTTCCTGAGCTCTTCAATCGATTGGAAACATATTATAAAGAGCACCCAGATGATAGAGTGAGTTAATGACATAATTAATTTGTTAGTTAAATATACAAATTGTTTTGCTTGTTTACAATGCACACTAATGAATAACTTTAACCAGTAACTTTAACAAGTACAATAAATGCATAAGCACCCATCAACTTTCATAAGAGTAATGCTTTGCTGAATATACAAAGCAAGGCTTTTTCTGTGGACAGGACAGCATGATATTACCAAATCAAAGCATTTGTAAAACTGTTATGATATATAGCTACAGTATATATCTACTGTATATTCATTGACATGGCTGAAGGATATTAGATAGATAAGTATTCACAGATGAAGAACGATAATTTTTCATTATGGCTGCTTGAGTGTAGTTGGAAAAGTGTATGGTAGAGTATTGATTAATAGGATTAAGGATAAAACAGAGAATGCAATCTTAGAAGTACAGGTTGGTTTTAGAAGAGGTTGGGGTTGTATGAATCAGATTTTTATAGTTAGGCAGATATGTGAGAAATATTTAGCAAAAGGTAATGAGGTGTATGTTGCGTTTATGGATCTGGAGAAAGCGTATGATAGAGTTGATAGGGAAGCAATGTGGAATGGGATGAGGTTATATGGAGTTGGTGGAAGGTTGTTGCAAGCAGTGAAAAGTTTCTACAAAGGTAGTAAAGCATGTTTTAGGATAGGAAATGAAGTGAGCGATTGGTTTCTGGTGAGAGTGTGGCTGAGATAGGGATGTGTGATGTTGCCGTGGTTGTTTAACCTGTATGTTGATGGAGTGGTGAGAGAGGTGAATTCTCGAGTGCTTGGATGAGGATTGAAATTGGTAGATGAGAATAACCATGAATGGGAGGTAAATCAGTTGTTGTTTGCGGATGATAATGTACTGATAGCAGACGCAGAAGAGAAGCTTGGCCGATTAGTGACAGAATTTGGAAGGGTGTGTGAAAGAAGGAAGTTGAGAGTTAATGTGGGTAAGAGTAAGGTTACGAGATGTACGAGAAGGGAAGGTGGTGCGAAGTTGAATGTCATGTTGAATGGAGAGTTACTTGAGGAGGAGGAGCAGTTTAAGTACTTGGGGTCTATTGTTGCAGCAAATGGTGGAGTGGAAGCAGATGTATGTCAGAGAGTGAATGAAGGATGCAAAGTGTTGGGGGCAGTTAAGGAAGTAGTAAACAATAGAGGGTTGGGCATGAATGTAAAGAGAGTTCTGTATGAGAAAGTGATTGTACCAACTGTGATGTATGGATCGGTGTTGTTGGGAATGAAAGTAACGGAGAGACAGAAATTGAATGTGTTTGAGATGAAGTATCTAAGGATTATAGCTGGTGTATCTCGAGTAGATAGGGTTAGGAATGAAGAAGTGAGGGTGAGAACGGGTGTAAGAAATGAGTTAGCAGCTAGAGTGGATATGAATGTGTTGAGGTGGTTTGGCCATGTTGAGAGAATTGAAAATGGCTGTCTACTAAAGAAGGTGATGAATGCAAGAGTTGATGGGAGAAGTACAAGAGGAAGGCCAAGGTGTGGGTGGATGGATGGAGTGAAGGAAGCTCTGGGTGATAGGAGGATAGATATGAGAGAGGCAAGAGAGCGTGCTAGAAATAGGAATGAATGGCGAGCGATTGTGACGCAGTTCCAGTAGGCCCTGCTGCTTCCTCCGGTGCCTTGGTTGACCGCAGAGGTAGCAGCAGTAGGGGATTCAGTGTTATGAAGCTTCATCTGTGGTGGATAACGGGGGATGGTGGGCTGTGGCACCCTAGCAGTACCAGCCAAACTCAGTTGAGTCCCTTGTCAGGCTGGGAGGAACGTAGAGAGGCGAGGTCCCCTTTTTTGTTTCATTTGTTTGATGTCGGCTACCCCCCAAAATTGGGGGAAATGCCTTGTTATATGTATGTATGTATGGCTGCTTATCGATTTTTTTAACCTGATACATTTGTGTGAACACTGTTTCAATATATGTTCCTCCAAATATTCATGTAACCCCCAGTGGTAATTTAGGTCCTTCATGTACAGTATATTGAATTTTTGGGGAGAGAAATTTATTGTGTCCACTTTGAAAGAGTTTGAAAGTTTATAGGAACAGGCCTGCGCTTCATTTCTAGCTTTGATGACAATGTTTTGCCATACGTCTACATATTTTCAAAAGGAATATTCCACACATTGCAGTGAAGGCATTCAAAAGCTTCAATACCTCCAGGATCAAGGACATGAATTTTATGGCTTAATCGATGTACATGAAGACTATAATAAGTTGTAGAAAATTACATAAACGAAAAGAAAAGAAACGGGCTTAAACCCTTGAAATGAATAACCAGGAGCTAAAGTAATCAAACTAAAATATGGATAGAGAGAAATGTTATAGGAGATGAAATTTAAGCACAATTTTCATAGACTATAAAAACATTACCACACTTGTTCATTTATGTGTAAAGCAGTGTTTTATCAATAAGAATTCAAAGGAAAAATCTGAAACTAACATAGTCTTATAATTCATATACTGCAGTATATGACTAAATCATTGCTTTGAGCTTTCACTTGTTATCTTTGTTCTGGAGACATAAATCTATGGTCTAGCTTCATCATTTTTAAAGACAGTAACTATTGAAGTTCCTAGTGCTCTGAAAGTAGTTAAGTTTAAGAATTTTTTATGTTGGTAACAAAATATATTGATGTTCCCTGGAAATGCCCTGTATTTTCTTTAACGTTGAAGTTCTTGGAAATTTTTCTTTTTTGAGATTATATTCTTGCACAGAATATAGAAAAACATTTTATGCTTTCGAATACAGTCTTAAAAACAATTTGATTTTTTGATAAAACAGGTTAGTGTTTGTGAACTGACAGCATTCCATGGAAATGCCACTACTCTAGATTGTGACTCTGACACCTTAGTGGATCCTCAAGCACTTGTGAATACACTTATAACAGCAACTTCTGCTTTTCCTGCGAATGTATGGACAATATTTGCAATGGATAAACTTGGGCGCAAATTTTTCTTAGGTAAGACATTTGACTTGCTTAATTATCGTGAAGCTGTAAAGAATTTTAATGAGAATGTTTTATTCAAATTGTGATCTCATATTTTTATTGATAATTTATGTAATTAATTTCCTAGGTAAGATTTTGTTTAAAAAAATATCAATGAAGAAATGCTTTATTTCATTTCTCATCAATATTATAAAGTTAGTATAATATTGTTATGTATGGGGCTAGTATAATATTGTTATGTATGGGGCTAGACATGATTTTATTTATGTCTAAAGAGAAACCGTGAATTACTATTAGCTTTAAATCTTCATCTATGCTCATTCCCCATATTTGTTTGCACCAAGTTCATACTGATATACTGTATGTCCCACAGCAGTACTTCTATGACTATATACTGTACTACATTTCTGAGTATGGCAATTGTCCTTCATCCCTTCTCAACAAACGTTTTAACCATCTGTCTTTGATATCTGTCTTTTAGACATCAAAACAGCAGTATGTTGTTGAAAGAAGATTTACCAAAGCTTGAAGAATGACTTAGTTTAGCCAATCTTTCCATGTCAACTCTACCATTTTGAGGTTACTATAGGATGGTGAAAGAGTGAAGGGGGTGGTCAGCATTCTGTGGTGGGAGAGAATCAAAACTAGAATGTCTTGTAGTGCACTGATCATGACAGACTGAATGCTGTGGGAAGGGGCCAAAAACAGAATTCATTGCTTAACCCTTTTACCCCCAAAGGACGTACTGGTATTTTCACAAAAGCCATCCCTTTACCCCCAAGGACGTACCGGTACGTCCTTGCAAAAAAATGCTATAAAAATTTGTTTTTCATATTTTTTGATAATTTTTTGAGAAAATTCAGGCATTTTCCAAGAGAATGAGACCAACCTGACCTCTCTATGCCAAAAATTAAGGCTGTTAGAGCAATTTAAAAAAAAATATACTGCAAAATGTGCTGGGAAAAAAATAACCCCCTGGGGGTTAAGGGTTGGAAATTTCCAAATACCCCTGGGGTAAAAGGGTTAAATATCGCTAGTCTCCCTAGTGAATAAATGAATCTGTGAAAAGCAATTGTGCGAATGCTAAGGTGTGTCTGTACTTATATTGACTAGCAGCCTAGCAGTCCCTTTCAACTTTATCCAAACTTATTTTATTTTATCATTCCAATTATTCCTCCCCAAAATTCATATTCTTTACTTTCCTGGAAGTATGAGCATTAAGAAAGTCAGCCCTTACTTGGTGACAAGCACCATCCTAATCAGACCTTCATGGCTAAAGCCAGAGACTGTGAGGCCTGCAAGAGATAATCCCTCATTTTGAGTATTGCTTGTTAATTCTTTGTTAATCTTAGGCAATTTTTTTTGTTTGGTGCTGTTATTTTTACTTCATTTTATTAGTAAAGATAGTTCATGGATGTCTACTACAATGAATAAACAACAGTTATGTGACAATTGCAGTGTTGATTAGTTACTATTGGTCACCTGCTTGGTGTGTACTTGACCACAGTAAAAATGGCTCGGTAGTAACCCCTCGTATTCAAGGTAATGTAGGTTACTTCACTATTCCTATGTCAAATGAAACCTATTTTTAGCCATATCAGGGTGACATTGTAGTCATGCTGCTGGATGAAAAATACACCTGGTGAGCCAGTAGAAATATTCAGTTCCCGTAACCCATTTTATCTAAATTACCCATAAGAGAATGTCGAGTTTCATCACTTTCATTATTGTGGTGTTAACTTATGATCTTTTTTATGTACAGTAGGACTTAGTGCAAGGTTATCATTACATGGAATGTGGTTTTAAAATAAGTTTTTCAATATCAAACTTACCCGATGATCATATAGCTGCATCCCTGCTGCCCGACAGAAAAAACCTACGGGCGGAATACGCCAGCGATCGCTATACAGGTGGGGGTGTACATCAACAGCGCCATCTGTCAAGTAGGTACTCAAGTACTCGATGTCAACAAAGAACCAATTTTCCCTCTGTCGTGCCACTGGCAAGACCTACTAAATACGCCGTCCCTAACTGGATTTGTTTTCACAACGATTTGGTGAAGTACACTATTCCAGTTTTGAGCTTTCGCTATGCAGGGGTTTTATCTTCATTTCAAAACTTGAACTCGTTTTGGATAGATTTAATTATGGTGACGAAGAGAGTATGGACTCTCTTTCACTTTTAAATGGCCGACCCTTCCCTTAGACGGAAGTGTTGGTGACGAAGAGAGTATGGACTCTCTTTCACTTTTAAATGGCCGACCCTTCCCTTAGACGGAAGTGTGTTTAGGTTTTTGGTAATTTTGCTTAACAAGTTATAGATCTATTTATTTTATATCTCTCCGCCTTTATAGGCCTCTTCGATTAACTTTCCATTTATTATAAACTTATAAAAATTAATTTTTATGTTTGTTTATATGCGACCTTTCCTAATAGTAGGCGGTCCTTACTTGGAACCGAAGTTAATTTACATTGAGCCCGTCATATCGTATTTACCTTTTAAGAATTTAATACTTTTTTAATTTTAATGTTTTATGAAAGAATTTCTTTGATAGTCTCGTACTGTTTTCAAAGATGAACTAACGTTTAGTTTAGTCTCCGCAGTTGTTGACGTTCAGAACGTTCAACATGCGCTCTATCGTTACGATAGAGAGAGAGTATTTCACGGTTTCACATTGCAGTAAGAGTAAACCGATTCTAGCGTTTCGTTCATTCTTTCTTAGCTTAAATGGTTTAAATTCTAAATAAAGGAACTTTTTATTTGGGAAACCTTTCAGTTTTTTCCTTTAGCAAATAATATGTTTTAACGATATATAATTGGGCTCTTCTCTCAGGTTCTAAGTCAAGAGAGAAGAGAGAGAGAGATAGAGACGGAGGGAGAGAGAGGAGAATAAACGTTTCGTTCAAGCGGGTAACGTTGTTCTCGTTTTTTACTCTTCTCCCTAGTCGCTGTAGGGGAAGAAGGTAAAACGTTTCTAGAGTTTTATTCTTGTTCCCAGGCTTTATGCGGTGAGAGATTTTAAACGTAGTTTATTTGATCTAGTGTTTAGTCTCTTTTCCAGCCACTGAATTCTTTATCTTTAATTATGTTTTTCTGTTGCATTGTAAAACTGTTTTCGCAATTACTACCTTTTAATGAAGGATAGGATTGCGTGTTTCAGGTAGAAATCAGTTAAAGTTTCGATTTCAATGAAATAAGTGCAAACAGAAAATCAAAAGTGATAAAGTGATATGCGCAAAGTGTTACAGTGTTGCGTTCGAGGGTTCGTCTGTTCGTGCCAGTTGTTCACCTAGTCCGGGACCTCTTACAAGCTCCCAAGCCCAGGGGAGAAGTAATGTCGAACGACTTATGGGTTCCACAGGCCTTGATCGACGAACAGACGTTTCCCTCCGTGGTTTCGGGTGTATCTACACACGTTGCCGACGTGATCACCCCACCCACACAAAGACGAGAGAGCCCATTTATTCCTCGTCTGCGGAAGAGGTTTCTCGTAGAAACCATGGACCAAATCTTGCAGCTTTTTAAGTGCAAGTCGGTCCCTTCCGCGCAAGTCCAACGGCCTAGGTGTAGCCACTGGGTCAGTTTGGACTCGCTGCAGTCATCCAACGACTGCACACCTCCCAAGAGAGGCAAGGTGGTACCGCAACAGGCAGTAACTCCGTCTGTTGCCGCACCAGCTGTTTTAGACCCTCAGTCACAACGGACAGTAGCTCCGTTTGTTGCCGTTTTTTGTAGACCCTAGTGGTCTTTACTGCAGTCTATGCAGACTCAGTTAGCTGCGGTTATGCAGGAGTTTCGTGCGGAGAAGGTTTACACTGCTCTCGTTAGCCTACAACCTGCCACGGTTGTGCGCCCAGCTCACGCTGAGGCTGCCTGCTCCCACACTCCGGCTGCAGAGAGCTCCACCTCCGATGCGCGATCGACCCTGCCAGACGCATGTTAACGTTAGCCGACGTGCGGCTCCCTCCGTTAACATGCGTGAGCTACCGCATCAGCAGTGGGAAGGTGGAGTCAAGCTGCCGTGTTTTGACGCGATGCGTTAGTTTCCGCAACCCACGGCAGTCCCCACCACGCACCCCCACTCCGCTTTGGTTGTTGCCTGCTCCCACACTCCGACTGCGGAGAAGGTTGACGATGCACCCGTTGGCCTACAGCCTGCCACGGTTGTGCGCCCAGCATGGCTGCCTGCTCCCACACTCTTGTTGTGAGAGCTCCTCCACCCATGCGCAGTCGACCCTGCCAGACGCATGCTGACTCCCACAGACACACGGAGCTCTCCGTTGCCGTGCGTGAGCTACCACAAGCTGCCGTGTTTTGACACGGTGTGTCAGCCTCCGCAACCCACTGTGGTTACCGCCACTCGCCCGCAGCAGACTAGTCAGTCAGGAGTTGAGGCTTCCCCACACAGCTTTGGTTGTTGCCAGCTCACAGACTGTCAAGCAGTTACATGACGTTGCCTTCTGGTCTGCTACTAATGCACCAGTGCTGTATGTCCTCACGCACCTGTTGTGGTTGACAGTTCAGTTTTTGACAGTTCACAGACTGTCAAGCAGTTACATAACGTTGCCTTCTGGTCTGCTGCTTATGCACCAGTGAAACCCTCACTGAGATAACCTAGCTTTTCTCGGACTTGGTTCCTGTAGATGAGAAAGTGCTGTTCTCCCTCCTTCTGATATTCCCTTGAGGACTCTGTCATTTGGAGAGGAGCCTTAAGCTGCTTAGCCTCCTATGGACTTTAATTAAAGCATAACATGCTTCCAGGGATGGTAAATGGTTCCGCTTCAGTCGCTAACCCCGTCTGTTGCCACACCTGCTCCCATAGACCCTAATGGGCTTTGTTGCAAGACAAGCAGTCCAAGCTTAGTCCTTGATAGAGGATTTTTTACGGAGAAGAACCTTCTAGCCAACAACCTTCCTACCGGTTGGTTGTACGCCCTGTTGACGCTGAGGTATCCTACTCACGTCCGCCAGTTGAGATGGTTCCTCCACCGGTGCGACCCAGTGTGGGTTGCCAGTCGCACGTTGACGTTAAGCGACTCTCGGAGGTGGTTGTGGACGTTCAGTGCGTCACTAGGAAGACGTTCAACAACCAGCAGAGGTGACTTGTTGTGACGCAGTGCGGCAACCTCAGCAACCCGGTAGGGGGTTGTCTGCACAACCCAGACAGTCTAGACAGTTTCGGGTTGTCGTTGTACTTCCTCGCGTCCCCATGGTTGACAGTTCACAGACTGTGCAGCAGTACCATGATCTTGTGTCCGGCTCCGTCACGCATCCACCAGTGCGACCGGATTCAGCGAGTCAGACGTTGCCCACTCCGTTGCCGTTTCCTCATCAGTTTCGGATGAGGAACCCTCTGATGAGGACATGGCTGAACAAGACGATCAACCCCCAGCCCTGCTATCCATCCAGAAGATGCTGAAGAAGGAACACGGCCCTGTCAGGCTGTGGATGAGTCTGGTTAGGACACTGTCATCCGTGGTTCAATTGGTGTCACTTGGAAGACTACACCTCCGTCCTCTTCGGTATCATCTAGCTCTTCACTGGAAAAGGACAAGACGCTAGAAGCGGTCTCGATCCCGGTTTCCGGAAAGATAAGTCTGGTCTGATTTGGTGAAAGGACTTTATCAACCTTTGATAGGGTCTTCCCCTGACTGTTCAGACTCCCAACCACGTTCTCTTCTCAGACGCATCGGACGTAGGCTGGGGTGCGACCTTAGGCGGTAGGGAATGCTCGGGATTATGGAACTCGAGTCTAAGGACAATGCATTTCAACTGCAAGAAGCTTCTGGCAGTACGTCTGACCTGGAAAAGCTTCAGGTCTCTCCTTCAAGGCAAAGTGGTGGAGGTGAACACGGTCAACTCCCTGCTTTGATGTACATCTCCTAGCAAGGAGGGACCTACTCTCTGACATGGTACGAGTTCGCAAGTGACCACCTCTCCTGTTCAACAGGTCTAGACTTTTCACTAGTAACGAGTTTCATCCAAGGCAACTTGAATGTCTTAGCAGATTGTCTCAGTAGGAAGGGACAATAATTCCAACATATTGGACCCTCCACAAGGATGTATGCAAGAGACTTTGGGTCACCTGGGGCCAGCCAACCATAGATCTCTTCGCAACCTCGATGTCCAAGAGGCTCCCAATACTTTGCTCACCTATCCCGGACCCAGCAGTAGCTCTTATAGATGCCTTTCTACTAGATTGGTCTCATCTAGATCTATATGCATTCCCTCCGTTCTAGATTGTCAACAAGGTACTGCAGAAGTTCGCCTCTCACGAAGGGACAAAGTTGACGCTAGTTGCTTCCCTCTGGCCCGCGAGAGAATAACTTACCGAGGTACTTCGATGGCTAGTAGACGTTCCCAGAACACTTCCCCTAAGGGTGGACCTGCTACGTCTGCCACGCGTAAAGAAGGTACTCCAAGGCCTCCACGCTCTTCGTCTGACTGCCTTCAGAATATCGAAAGACTCTCGAGAACTAGAGGTTTTTCGAAGGAGGCAACCAGAGCGATTGCTAGAGCAAGGAGAACATCCACCCTTAGAGTCTACCAATCGAAGTGGGAAATCTTCCGAAACTGGTGCAAGTCAGTATCCGTATCCTCGACCAGTACCTCTGTAACTCAAATAGCTGACTTCCTCTTATATCTGAGGAAAGAGCGATCTCTTTCAGCTCCCACTATCAAGGGTTACAGAAGCATGTTGGCATCAGTCTTCCGTCACAGAGGCTTAGATCTTTCCAACAATAAAGATCTACAGGACCTCCTTAAGTCTTTTGAGACCACGAAGGAGCGTCGTTTGGTTACACCTGGTTGGAATTTAGACGTGGTTCTAAGATTCCTTATGTCAGACAGGTTCGAACCACTTCAATCAGCCTCCCTGAAAGATCTCACCTTTAAGACTCTTTTCCTGATATGCTTAACCACAGCTAAAAGAGTCAGTGAGATTCATGCCTTCAGCAAGAACATCGGATTCTCATCCGAAACGGCTACATGTTCTACATCTTGGTTTTCTAGCCAAACACGAGCTGCCTTCTCGGCCTTGACCAATATCGTTCGATATTCCAAACTTATCGTATGGTTGGAAATGAACTAGAAAGAGTATTATGTCCTGTAAGAGCTCTTAAGTTCTATTTTAAAAACCTTTACGAGGCCCGTCTGAAGCTTTATGGTGTTCAGTTAAGAATCCATCTTTGCCTATGTCAGAGAATTCTTTATCCTATTTTATCAGACTGTTAATACGAGAAGCTCATTCCCTTCTGAATGAGGAAGACCAAGCTTGGCTGAAGGTAAGGACACACGAAGTTAGAGCTGTCACAACTTCCGTGGCCTTTAAACAAAATAGATCTCTGCAAAATATATTCGACGCAACCTATTGGAAAAGCAAATCAGTGTTCGCGTCTTTTATCTTAAGAATGTCCAGTCTCTTTACGAGAACTGCTACACTCTGGGACCATTCGTAGCAACGAGTGCAGTAGTGGTGGGGGCTCCACCACTACAATTCCCTAATTCCAGAACCTTTTCAATCTTTCTCTTGAAATATTTTTGGGTTGTCCGGAAGGCTAAGAAGCCTTTCGCATCCTACTTGATTTGGCGGGTGGTCAAAATCATTTCTTGAGAAGCGCCTAGATTAGAGGTTTTGATGAGGACCTTTAGTATGGGTTGCAACCCTTCATACTTCAGCTCCTAGGAGTCGCTCAGCATCCTATGAGGATCGCGAGGCTCAGTAAGGAAGACGTACTTAAAAAGGCAGAGTAATTGTTCAAGTCGTCTTCCTTACCAGGTACTTATTTATTTTATGCTTGTTATTTTGAATAACTGCTAAAATGAAATACGGAATACTTAGCTCATAATGTCAACTTGTAATGCTGGTCTCTACCCACCCCCCTGGGTGTGAATCAGCTATATGATCATCGGGTAAGTTTGATATTGAAAAATGTTATTTTCCTTAGTAAAATAAATTTTTGAATATACTTACCCGATGATCATAAATTAGAGGACCCACCCTTCCTCCCCAATAGAGAACCAGTGGGACAGAGGAGAAAATTGGTTCTTTGTTGACATCGAGTACTTGAGTACCTACTTGACAGATGGCGCTGTTGATGTACACCCCCACCTGTATAGCGATCGCTGGCGTATTCCGCCCGTAGGTTTTTTCTGTCGGGCAGCAGGGATGCAGCTATATGATCATCGGGTAAGTATATTCAAAAATTTATTTTACTAAGGAAAATAACATTTTTGTGCTAAAAGACATAAACCTTCAAATCCTGTTCACTCTAATATATAGTTTTGCTGTGTACAGAACACCATGTAGGCTACAGGACTCATTCACAGTCATCAAAAACTCTAATTGATCAGATAAACAAATGGCAGAGTGTATCTAATTGGTGGCTAAGTAGGTGTGTGATAAAGGTAATTTGTGTAAGAAGAAGAGATTCATTTTTCGGGCGATAATTTGTAGCACAGCTGAGGTTGTTTGGGAACTGGAGTGTAAGGGCTGAAATTTCTGGGCTTGAATAAAAAATTGATTCTTTTAATGGAATGATTCTTTAATTTTATGCAGTATTCCATTATTGCTTTGTATATATTAGTTTATAATGTATCCTTTTTTTAACTTTTAACTTTGGTTATGAGTGTTTAAACTACCCTAACCTATTCTACTTTATTGCTTAGTCAACCGTTCTCTGCTCATGTTTTTGAAGGTAATAAAATTAGTTTATAAATTGGTTTATCTGATTTTTATTAACACAGTGCAAAAGAGAATTGAATCCTTTAAATAAGCTTAGACTCCTTCTGTTTCCCTCCCTTTACCCTGAGACTATGGTCTAAGGATCACATAGTTCAAGATTATGCTTTAATTCCTGTTTGATTCATTAAACGCTTACTTGGAGAGCTTAGCAGGAAGGTCGGGTCGTGACTGCTAGTGTATTCCCAGTTCTGTGACTGTTTCCGAACTAAGCACTCAAGATCAACCCTATTTCTCCATATTGCATGACAGATAAATGTGCTGCTACCAATTAGATTAGTACAGTTTTTGGCTCAGGGGAACATTATGTTGTCCTATGAACAATTTTGCAATGATTTATGACTTGCTTATATGGAATCACTAACACATTCAGACTAGACAAGTAAACTATCTAGACTTACATTTTCATTTTGTAATGCCTCTCTTCCCATACGAATGTGCCACTTTTGATCATATTATTTTCTGGTTTTAGAATGTTCTGTTGGCAAATGAATTATTCTTTGGAGATCAGTTATTTACTTTTAAGACTTCACTCACACATTTATATTTTAAAACTGCTCTTTTATTTAATAAGTATTCTAGTCTTCTGTTTCTGAACTCTTTCTTCCCAAATGAATGAGTTGCAGTGATCCAATTACAGTGTCTGGTTTGGCAAACATTCAGTTTGCAAATAAAGACTTCTGTTCTGATCAGTCCATTATTTTCAAGGATTCACTTACACATAGTTGACAATTATTCCATTAGTTTGGGATAAATTAGCGAGGTGAATTTAGGTGTTATAACTAGCTCTTATACTTGCAGTTCTAATTCTTTCATTCAAGGGACTGATTTTGAGCAAAATTTCATTGTCAGTGTGATGGATAATGCCTCTAGGAATGTGGTGGCTTTAGTGTTTATGAAATCTGAAATGTCATTTTCATTTTCTCTGTAGTCCAGAGAATTATGTAAAGGCTTATAAATTCTATTTTGGGATATTTACTATTTTCAACGTGTAAATTAGATGTGTGGATAGAAATACCTAATGAATAGGCAGATTTAAAGTAGCTTTTGGAGGAAATAGATTTACTTTAGTAAAAGTATTTCTTTCAATAGATATTAAAGTTTTGATTTGATATTTACTTTGGTTCTTTGTTGCCTAGGAGTTATGGTAGAGGTATAGAAAGTAGTTTTAATGAAATACAGTATTTTAAAGACATATTGAATTTTTCAATTCACTTCACTGCCATTCCAGTCTGGTCCTCTATATTCATTAATAAATAAAGAATAATTATACAGCTGAGAAATGTAATGTAAGTGAAGCGATTATACAGAAAATGGAGGTTTGTAAAAAAGTAAATACAAAAAGCAAAAGTGTATTGCTGAAATCATGTTTCAAGATCAGATAACTTTTGGCATGTGATTGAGAAGGGGCAAGTTCTTAATCTAGGCAATTATTCAGAACAGTAGTACTGTAGATCTGTAACATAACAAAACCCAGTAAGAGTATCCAGTATCCAGAAAATTATAGCAAAATGTGTTGTGGGAAACTTAGACCAAATGCTTCTACCATTCTGTGACTGTAAGACTGTCCTTCCAAAGTGCCCCTGGAATGCATAAATAAATTATGTATGTTTCTATTTATTAAACAAAAATTATTTTTTCGTAATACTCATGTTTTACTTTTTTTCCAGTATTCAGCATGGTTCTGTCTGGACTTGCAGCCTTTGGAATATACTTTGTCAAATCCTCAACTGATAACTTAATTTTGGGTTGTGTTTTTGGGGCAGTATCTACAATGGGATTCAATGCTTTGGATTGTCTTGGAGCAGAGCTTTTCCCAACTCATCTACGGTATTTATATTAGGTTTATGTCATATATTACTTGATTCTGATATTAGCTAAAAGGCTCCTTTCTATGTATCATCAAGTATTAGTTGGCTTCTGAAGTCTATTTACAGCATAAGAAAATTGAAATGAAGGGGAGGAAGTAATAGAAATTTATGTTTAAATGAATATGTGGTATTCGAGCCATGTAGCCTAGCACTGGGACCTGGCAGGTGATGCAATTATGAGCAGTGCACTATGATATAAGATATATTTGTGAGTGAAGTAGGTACAGGTATGCCCTATCCTCAGTCAGTTTAAGGCAATGACAACCTCTCAGACTATTTAAACTTTTAGAACAGGAACTAATAGTATCCAAAATGCTTTTATATCATCGGTGATTTAAAAAGATCCTACCTTCAAATAATGAAATGCTATTAATTCCAGTATCAGCTTCATGACCATAAAATATCGATAGAAAATATAGCTAAAGATCTGACACTGAAGATGGTCTTCCTCCTTACCTTGGCCACAGTGAAATAAGTATGTAAACTTTACAGCATTCTGTATGTTACTAGTCATACAGAGGAAGGAAGAAGGTCTCCTTTTCCTTCATTCCTGAGTTTGTTGCAAAGATTCAGAACCCTGCCGTTCAGGCCCTCAGGTTTGATTCCTTCTCCTTCCTTGAAGCTGATTATTTGCTTCTTTGTTCTGTGAGGGCACTGCATTGCAACCTAAAGAGAATTCGGCCATTTAGGCCACAGCTACAAACCCTCTTTATTAGCATGAGTAGGATTAAAAAGAAAAGATCTCCAGAAATACCATATCCTAGTTTAGAGAAACCTTTAGAAAAGCTTGTTCTCCTTCAGTTTAGGATCTGGTAGAACCTGCTCAAGTTTACACTCACAGAGTCAGAGGGGTTGGTTCTATGTTAGTCTGTAGGAAGATTACATCAGTGTTGTAAGTTTTTAGGGTGGGAATCTTGAAATGCCAGACAACCTTTACCACTCACTATCTGCGAGAGTATAACCTGCTTTGCAGATTGTGTAACAAACTTAGCTCCTTCACAGAACAAGAAGCATCTCATCTAAGATAGTGGTCGCAACATAAATTTAGGATGAGAAGTAAGAATATTTAGCCTTTTCCTCTTTTCCCTTTCTTGGTGTGCAGCCTTCGTTCTGTTATTTGCTGGATTTGACATAGATGCAGGTAAGCTTTTGTACTGAGCAATTTTTCTTAACAAGTAGATATAGAAGTATCTTCTTATGGAGGATGGACATGAATATTTACGACCCATTACTTTTATTTTACCTTACATTTCAGACATCATATCGTAAGATATACTGTAGGTTCTTCTGTGACTGTATGTCTTTCAACAGAAACCTTGCTTATTACCCAAAAATTCTTTCTAAGGTTAATATGTCGATAGGAATAAAATAGGAGTAAACTTTTTCTCACCTCTCCAGGTCTAAGTGTTAAGACATCCCAGGATTTTAAACCAGCCAGATTGGGTATAGGGACTTCCTCCCTCCTAAGAATGAATGAGGGTTTGTATATGCATAGGAACAAATCACAATTTTTTAAAGTATTTGTATTTTTATTAGCTATACAAAGCCAAGTCTTTTAAGTTGTACTGCACACAGTGTTGGCAAGGGTGTTTGTCTTCCCTGCCACAGGCCAGTAACCACCGACACCTAGTTATAGATTTTAACAGTCGTGTTCCAACTTGGCTGAAATCATACTCCTATTAAAGACACAGGTTTGTATAGCGATGAAAAACACAAATTAATTTTAATAAAAAAGGTTTATTATTCCAAGTATTTAGTATTAGGCTACTCATTCAAGAAAAGTTAAATTAAACTTATATTAATCGATAAATCTGAAATTTTCTAAAGAAATTTACCTTTAACTCAGTCTGCATCGTATAAATTATGGTCTATTATTATTATTATCATTATTTTCTAAGCTACAACCCTAGTTGGAAAAGCATGATGCTCCAACAGTGAAAAAAGATCAGTGAAGAAAGGAAACAAGGAAAAATAGAAAATTTTAAGAACTATAACATTAAAATAAAAAATATTTATTAAATAAACCATAAAAACTTGAAAAAAAAAAACAGGAGGAAGAGAAATTATATAGAATAGTGTGCCCAAGTGTACCCTCAAGCAAGAGAACTCTAACCCAAAACAGTGGAAGGCCATGGTACACAGGCTATGGCACTACCAAAGACTAGAGAACAATGGTTTGATTTTGTAGTGTCCTTCTCCTAGAAGGGGCTTACCATAGCTAAAGAGTCTCTCTTACCCTTACCAAGAGGAAAGTGGCCAAAGTAACCAACCCTTATACATATACCCTCTGAGGATACCTACTGGTAATGATAACCTAAAGCCATTTCTTTTATCTAAAATCATGTTTGTCCCCAACTTAGGACCATGCATTGGAATACTTCCTAAATTGTTTGTCCTTAAACCAAAATAGTAAGTTAAAAAAAAAATATATATATATATATATATATATATATACTGTATATATATATATATATATATATATATATATATATATATATATATATATATATATATATATATATATATATGTATATATATATATAAAAGAAAATCTACTAAAAATCAACTACCTCATGACCCCCTGTTGTCACTGAGCCAAGGCCACAACATTTACTAAAATTAAACTTGAACTTTCTCGAATAATGATTAGTAAATTTAAAATGGCAACATCACTTTGTTGCATTTAAAATTGTCTCCATTGATAAATTCTTGTTGAGAGTTCATAGTAGTATCTCCTGCCATAATAACAAATCTTCCACTTTGAAACCAGGTAAAAATATTCGAACAGGCTTGTTATGAATATCTTCAGTAATATTCTTCAAAATGTACATAACATTAATTAAAAGTGGCCTTGTAGGTTTACATATGCCACCAAACAGATTAATTAATGTACTCTAATTTGTTTAGCCTTTGTTATTGATTTCTCTGACTTATAGCCATCTGAAAGCTGTAAATTGTAACAATTTTTCTCAACCTTTCTTTCAATGCCTTCTCCACAATTTTAATCCAATGTTCTCTTCAGTGTAATGAATTCTCTTTTCTTTTTTATTTAGTTTGTCTTGAAATTAACTTTTCTTTATAAGGTTTAGAATGTAAGACGTGAATATTCGAGAATGAGTTATATGAACACTGAGTTAAATTGCACTACAAACCTGAAATAACAGATATTAATGACATCAAATTAGACAACAGCTATAAAACTTAGCAGTGTAGCCAAATGTAACAAAAACATTTAGTTTTAATACGTTTTCTTTTTGTTATGCCTTTTTTTCATATATTTCAATGAACTTTAAATTTGAGAAATGTAAAAAGACTAACTTAACGATTTCTTTTCAGATCAACTGCATTAGCAGTAACCTTACTTTCTGCAAGAATAGGGGCAATAGTAGGCAACCTTGTATTTGGAGCCTTAATTGATGTACATTGTGCTATTCCAATGTTTTTGGTGGCTATTCTTTTGATTGGTAAGTTGTAGTATTTTAAAGTGTATTATATCAGTAATCTTACCAAATAAACATATTACTGCTACATGCTTTGAAGAGTGAACATCTGTGACAAATCATAAAAAATCAATGATGCGATTAGGCTTTCAGCTAACTCTTAAATGAGATAGAAGCATCACCCCATCTTGTGTCCCTTCTATTTTACAGGCTGTGAATGCAAGAGTCTGTGTTCCACTTAAGAGTGGGGCAATCTTACAGAAGAGTTGCTTCTGTTTTGACACGCACACCAGACAAACATTACAGTCTTTATGTAGCTAGTTACTCATTTTTTTTTCTACATTTTGATTGAACATTATCTTAGTTTTACTCATAATCATTTTCACTCCTACATTTCTGTTTTCTCTATTCAAATATTCTATCATCTTTTGTAATTTCTCCCATGATTCACTATAGAGAGCTTTTTTCAATATTAAACTTAGCCGGTGATTATAATAGCTGCAACTCTGTTGCTCGACAGAAAACTCTAAGGTAAAATTCGCCAGCGATCGCTACACAGGTTGCGGGTGTGCCCAACAGCGCCATCTGTCGTCCAGATACCCAGTACTCAATGTAAACAAAGAACTAAATTTTCTCTCTGTCGTGCTACCGACAAGACGTACTTATTCGCTGTTGCTAACTGGATTTGTTTTCACAACTAATTGGGGAAGTACACTATTCTAGTTTTGAGCTTTCGTTGTGCAGGCTTTCTCTTCGCAATTCCTTGAACTCTTTTTGATTACGGATTCTTTGTTGATGACTTTTTGATAGTTTTTGAATTCCCCTTTGACCAATTCAAAATGGCTGACCCTTCACAAGTCCCAAAATTTAGGAAGTGCAATGCTAGGGACTGTTCAAGGCGTCTTCCGAAGGCCTCTATCGACCCTCACACTGTTTGTTCCAATTGTCGGGATAAAACCTGTCAATTGGAAGATCGATGTGAGGAGTGCGTTGGGCTTTCGGAATTCGATTTTATCGAATTCCAAAAGTATACACGTAGGCTAGAGAGAGATAGAGTTAGGAGAAGTTCCTCTCGTTCTGTTGACATTTCCTCTCCTCATGCCCCACAACCTATTCCTTCCCCTGTAGTGGTTGCTCCTAATCCCCCTTCTGGCACTCAGGAACCTTCGATGGCTGATATGATGCGTGCCATCCAAGCTCTGGGTGAGAGAGTTGAGTCCCTGGCTAGTGACCGTAATCAGCTCGTGGCGGATGTGAAGGAGCTGAAGTGTAAAACTGCAGTGGGAAGTGTTAAAGTGAGTGATAGTGTTGTGGATAGTGTTGCGCTTGAGGGTTCGTCTGTTCGTGCCTGTCGTCCTCCTAGTCCGGGACCTCTTGCAAGCTCCCAAGTCCAGAGGAGAAGCAATGTCGTACGACAAATGGGTTCGAGAGGCTTTAATCAGCGAACAGACGTTCCCTCCGTGGTATCGGGCGTATCTACCCAAGATCGCCCCTGCCTAACAAAGACGAGAGAGCCCATTTATACCTCGTCTTCGGAAGGTGTTTCTCGAAAGAAACCATGGACCAAGGTCTCACGACCGTTAAAGCGCAAGTCGGTCCCTTCCGCGCAAGTCCAACGGCCCAGTTGTAGCCACTGGGTCAGTTCGGACTCGCTGCAGTCATCCGATGACTGCTCACCTCCTAAGAGAGGCAAAGCGGTACCGCTTCAGACTGTTACACCGTCTGTCGCCGCACCTGCTCTTGTAGACCCTAAGTGGTCGTTACTGCAAGACATGCAGTCTCAACTAACGTCGCTTATGCAGGACTTTCGTGCGGAGAAGGTTGCTGCCGCACCAGCTAGTGCAGCTCCTTGCCTACAACCACCCACACGATCGGTTGTGCGTCCTGGGGACGCTGAGGTAACCTTCTCACGCACTCCAGTTGAGAGAGTTCCGCCACCCATGCGTTCCAGTGGGATCTGCCAGCCGCATGTTGACGTTCAGCGACGCACGGAGGTATCCGTTGACGTTCGGGAGGTTCAACAACCGTCAGAGTTGTTTTGTTTTGACGCGGTGCGTCAACCTCCGCAACCCAGTGTGGTTGCCACTGCTCACCCACATCGGTCTAGACAGTCTGGAGTAGACGCTGTGCGTCCCCGCGCTGCTATGGTTGTTGCCAGCTCACAGACTGGGCAACAGTTCCATGACGTTGCGTCCGGCTCAGTCACGCATGCACCCGTGCGGCCGGACTCAGCCAACCAGCCGTTACCCACTCCGTTGCCGTTCCCTCATCAGTTATCGGATGAGGGACTTTCTGATGATGATGGTGCTGCACATGAAGATGAACCGCACTCAGAACTGGACGAGCCTAAGTCTACGCAACCCTCTTTGGACTTTAGGAAAGTTTTGGCCCTGTTCAAAGAGATGTTTCCGGACCAGTTTGTGTCTGTAGCTCCGCGTTCGCCTCCGTCAGAGTTTGTGTTAGGCATGCCGTCAACCACTCCTGCCTTTACTAGACTCGTCCTCGCACGCTCGTCCAAGAGAGCTTTGCGAGTGATTGGAGAATGGCTGCAGTCCAAAAAGAGTTTAGGGAAGACAGCTTTTACGTTTCCCCCTGCTAGACTCTCTTCTAGATCGAGCGTCTGGTATGCCACGGGAGAAGTTCTCGGCTTGGGAGTTCCTGCCTCTGCCCAGGGCGACTTCTCAAGTCTTGTAGACTCTCCCCGTCGCCTAGCCATGAGACGCTCGAAGATATGTTGGTCATCTTCGGACCTGGACCACCTTTTGAAAGGGATATTTAGAGCCTTCGAGGTATTTAACTTCTTAGACTGGTGTCTAGGAGCTCTAAGCAGAAAGATCTCTCCGACGGAGAAGGAGACTTCCTTGCTCATTATGTCCTGCATGGACAAGGCCGTACGTGATGGGTCTAATGAGCTTGCTGCATCCTTTGTGTCCGGAGTCCTTAAGAAGCGTGAAAACCTGTGTTCATTCCTTTCAGCTGGAGTTACACCATGCCAGAGATCCGAACTTCTGTTTGCTCCTCTTTCTAAGTGCCTTTTTCCAGAGGACCTAATTAAGGAGATTGCCGCTTCTTTGATACAGAAGGATACTCACGATCTTGTTGCGTCCTCTGCTCGCAAAGCCACCCCTTTGCCTACCTTGTCAGCTAGACCAAGGATGGACACTCCAGCGTCCCGTTTTATTCCGCCCTTTCGTGGCAGAGCCTCCAGCAGAGGAGGTGCTCGTGCCGAAGGGAGACGTGGAAAGAAGAAAGGAACCAAGTCCTTTAAGGGCAGAGTCTGACTGCCAGCTTCTTCAGACAGCAGTGGGAGCCAGACTCAAGAACTTCTGGCAGACCTGGGAAAAGAGAGGCGCAGATGCACAATCTGTGAAGTTGCTCAGAGAGGGGTACAAGATCCCGTTTGTACGAAAACCCCCTCTAGCAACGTCCCCCATCGATCTCTCTCCCAGGTACAGAGAGGAAGACGAGACGAGCATTGAAACAGGAAGTGTCTCTCTTACTAGAGAAGGGAGCGGTAGTCAAAGTCCTGGACCATCAAACCCCAGGATTCTACAACCGTCTCTTCTTGGTGTCCAAGAAGACAGGAGGGTGGAGGCCGGTGCTAGACGTCAGTGCGCTGAATGTCTTTGTCACAAAGCAGACGTTCTCCATGGAGACCACAAAGTCGGTTCTAGCAGCGGTCAGAAGGGAAGACTGGATGGTCTCGTTAGACCTAAGGGACGCCTACTTCCACGTCCCCATCCACCCGGACTCCCAACCTTTTCTGAGATTCATTTTCGAAAAGGTTGTCTACCAGTTTCAAGCCCTGTGCTTTGGCCTAAGCACAGCTCCTCTTGTGTTTACGAGGCTGATGAGGAATGTAGCCAAATTCCTTCATTTAGCGGACATCCGAGCCTCCCTCTATTTGGACGACTGGCTTCTCAGAGCTTCTTCCAGTCGTCGCTGTCTGAAGGATCTAAAGTGGACTCTAGATCTGACCAAGGAATTGGGTCTCCTTGTCAATATGGAAAAGTCACAAGTGGTCCCATCCCAAACTATTGTGTATTTAGGGATGGAGATTCACAGTCTAGCTTTTCGGGCTTTTCCGTCGGCCCCCAGAACAAGCCAAGCCCAGTTATGCATCCAGAACATGCTGAAGAAGGAACGATGTTCAGTCAGGAAGTGGATGAGTCTGATAGGGACGCTATCATCCCTGGAACAGTTCGTAGCATTAGGAAGACTACACCTCCGTCCTCTTCAATATCACCTAGCATTTCACTGGAAAAAGGACAAGACGCTAGAAGCGGTCTCGATCCCCATTTCCGAGAAGATGAAGTCTTGCCTGACATGGTGGAAGGACAGTATCAGCCTCAGAGAGGGTCTGCCCCTGGTTGTTCAGACTCCCAACCACGTTCTCTTCTCGGACGCATCGGACGTAGGCTGGGGCGCGACATTAGACGGTCGGGAATGCTCGGGAATATGGAACTCGAGTCAAAGGACAATGCATATCAACTGCAAGGAGCTACTGGCAGTACATCTGGCCTTGAAAAGCTTCAGGTCTCTCCTTCAAGGCAAAGTGGTGGAGGTGAACTCGGACAACACCACGGCTTTGGCGTACATCTCCAAGCAAGGAGGGACCCACTCACTGATGTTGTACGAGATCGCAAGGGACCTCCTCACCTGGTCAAAAGGTCTAAACATATCGCTAGTTACGAGGTTCATCCAAGGCAACTTGAATGTCATGGCAGATTGTCTCAGTCGGAAGGGACAAATTCTTCCAACAGAATGGACCCTCCACAAGGATGTATGCAAGAGTCTTTGGGCCACCTGGGGCCAGCCGACCATAGATCTCTTCGCAACCTCGATGACCAAGAGGCTCCCAATATATTGCTCACCAATCCCGGACCCAGCAGCAGTTCATATAGATGCCTTTCTCCTAGATTGGTCACATCTAGATCTATATGCATTCCCTCCGTTCAAGATTGTCAACAAGGTACTGCAGAAGTTCGCCTCTCACGAAGGGACAAGGTTGACGCTAGTTGCTCCCCTCTGGCCCGCGAGAGAATGGTTCACCGAGGTACTTCGATGGCTAGTAGACGTTCCCAGAACGCTTCCCCTAAGGGTAGACCTTCTACGTCAGCCACACGTAAAGAAGGTACACCAAGGCCTCCACGCTCTTCGTCTGACTGCCTTCAGACTATCGAAAGACTCTCGAGAGCTAGAGGCTTTTCGAAGGAGGCAGCCAGAGCGATTGCTAGAGCAAGGAGAACATCCACCCTTAGAGTCTACCAATCGAAGTGGGAAGTCTTCCGAAACTGGTGCAAGTCAGTATCCGTATCCTCGACCAGTACCTCTGTAACTTAAATAGCTGACTTCCTCTTATATCTGAGGAAAGAACGATCTCTTTCAGCTCCCACTATCAAGGGTTACAGAAGCATGTTGGCATCAGTCTTCCGTCACAGAGGCTTAGATCTTTCCAACAATAAAGATCTACAGGACCTCCTTAAGTCTTTTGAGACCACGAAGGAGCGTCGTTTGGTTACACCTGGTTGGAATTTAGACGTGGTACTTAGATTCCTCATATCAGACAGGTTCGAGCCGCTACAATCAGCCTCCCTGAAAGATCTCACCTTAAAGACTCTTTTCCTGGTTTGCTTAGCCACAGCTAAAAGAGTCAGTGAGATTCATGCCTTCAGCAAGAACATCGGTTTCTCATCTGAAACGGCTACATGTTCTCTACAACTTGGTTTTCTAGCCAAAAACGAGCTGCCTTCTCGACCTTGGCCAAAATCGTTCGATATTCCAAGCTTATCGAATATGGTTGGAAATGAACTAGAAAGAGTCTTATGCCCTGTGAGAGCTCTTAAGTTCTATTTAAAACGAACTAAACCTTTACGAGGCCCGTCTGAAGCTTTATGGTGTTCAGTTAAGAAACCATCTTTGCCTATGTCAAAGAATGCTTTATCCTATTTTATCAGACTTAATACGAGAAGCTCATTCCCATCTGAATGAGGAAGACCAAGCTTTGCTGAGGGTAAGGACACACGAAGTTAGAGCTGTCGCAACTTCCGTGGCCTTTAAACAAAATAGATCTCTGCGAAGTATAATGGACGCTACCTATTGGAGAAGCAAGTCAGTGTTCGCGTCTTTTTATCTTAAGGATGTCCAGTCTCTTTACGAGGACTGCTACACTCTGGGACCATTCGTAGCAGCGAGTGCAGTAGTGGGTGAGGGCTCAACCACTACAATTCCCTAATTCCATAACCTTTTTAATCTTTCTCTTGAAATGTTTTTTATTGTTGTTTTTGGGTTGTCCGGAAGGCTAAGAAGCCTTTCGCATCCTGGTTGATTTGGCGGGTGGTCAAAGTCATTTCTTGAGAAGCGCCTAGATTAGAGGTTTTGATGAGGTCCTGTTGTATGGGTTGCAACCCTTGATACTTCAGATCCTAGGGGTCGATCAGCATCCTGAGAGGATCGCGAGGCTCCGTAAGGAAGACGTACTTAAAAAGGCAGAGTAATTGTTCAAGTCGACTTCCTTACCAGGTACCTATTTATTTTGTTTTTGTTATTTTGATAACTTCTAAAATGAAATAAAAATTCTTAGCTCATAATAATGTAAACATATAATGCTGGTCTCTACCCACCCCTCTGGGTGTGAATCAGCTATTATAATCACCGGCTAAGTTTAATATTGAAAAATGTTATTTTTATAATAAAATAAATTTTTGAATATACTTACCCGGTGATTATAAATTAAAGGACCCTCCCTTCCTCCCCAATAGAGACGCAGTGGAACGAGGAGAAAATTGAGTTCTTTGTTTACATTGAGTACTGGGTATCTGGACGACAGATGGCGCTGTTGGGCACACCCGCAACCTGTGTAGCGATCGCTGGCGAATTTTACCTTAGAGTTTTCTGTCGAGCAACAGAGTTGCAGCTATTATAATCACCGGGTAAGTATATTCAAAAATTTATTTTATTATAAAAATAACATTTTAATCTACGAATCTTAAGTTATTAAGGTATTCCTCATAAGGTTAATTCCTTCATTTTCCCATTGTAAATTTTTAAAAACTTCTTCTAAGCACGCTGTGAATAATTTAGGAGATGGTGTCTCCCTATCTAACTCATTTCTCAATCAGAATTTTCTTACTATCTTTATGAAGCTTTAAGATTGATGTACAGTATATCCCATATAGATAATCTTCAAGTGTGCTAACATGAGATTCATCTACTCCTTATCTTTGAAGGGCCTTTATTACTACTCAAGTTTTGACAAAATGAAAAGCTTTCTCATAGTCTATAAATACTATACGTAGTGGTGTCATACTCTGTTGATTTTTCCATTAGCTGCTTAATTTCATGGATGTGGTCAGTTGTTGAATACCCACTTCTAAAGTCTACCTGCTCTCTTGGTTGATTAAGGTTTAGCTGTCTTTCTATTCAGCCTAATATTAGCTTGAAAATATTTTATGTATTACTGAGAGGAAACTTATTGGGGATTAATTTTTTAGGTGATAAAAGGAATAACTTTCCTCATAGAAATAATGAAACTCCGGGGTCGGTACCAAAAGTAACAATAGGAGAAGTAAAGAAAGCATTAAAAGGCATGAAAAGAGGCAAAGCAGCTGGAGAAAATGGCCGAACTAAATATATATATATATATATATATATATATATATATATATATATATATATATATATATATATATATATATATATATATATATATATATATATATATATATATATATATATATATATATATATATATATATATATACATGTGCATGAGTGTTGTAATTCAAGAGGTATTAGTTTGTTAAGCGTAGTTGGAAAAGTGTATGGTAGAGTATTGATTAATAGGATCAAGGATAAAACAGAGAATGCAATCTTAGAAATACAGGGTGGTTTTAGAAGAGGTAGGGGTTGTATGAATCAGATTTTTACAGTTAGGCAGATATGCGAGAAATATTTAGCAAAAAGTAATGAGGTGTATGTTGCGTTTATGGATCTGGAGAAAGCGTATGATAGAGTTGATAGGGAAGCAATGTGGAATGTGATGAGGTTATATGGAGTTGGTGGAAGGTTGTTGCAAGCAGTGAAAAGTTTCTACAAAGGTAGTAAAGCATGTGTTAGGATAGGAAATGAAGTGAGTGATTGGTTTCCGGTGAGAGTGGGGCTGAGGCAGGGATGTGTGATATTGCCGTGGTTGTTTAACTTTTATGTTGATGGAGTGGTTAGAGAGGTGAATGCTCGAGTGCTTGGACAAGGATTAAAACTGGTAGACGAGAATGACCATGAATGGGAGGTAAATCAGTTGTTGTTTGCGGATGATACTGTACTGGTTGCAGACACAGAAGAGAAGCTTGGACGATTAGTGACAGAATTTGGAAGAGTGTGTGAGAGAAGGAAGTTGAGAGTTAATGTGGGTAAGAGTAAGGTTATGAGATGTACGAGAAGGGAAGGTGGTGCAAGGTTGAATGTCATGTTGAATGGAGAGTTACTTGAGGAGGTGGATCAGTTTAAGTACTTGGGGTCTGTTGTTGCAGCAAATGGTGGAGTGGAAGCAGATGTACGTCAGAGAGTGAATGAAGGTTGCAAAGTGTTGGGGGCAGTTAAGGGAGTAGTAAAAAATAGAGGGTTGGGCATGAATGTAAAGAGAGTTCTATATGAGAAAGTGATTGTACCAACTGTGATGTATGGATCGGAGTTGTGGGGAATGAAAGTGATGGAGAGACAGAAATTGAATGTGTTTGAGATGAAGTGTCTAAGGAGTATGGCTGGTGTATCTCGAGTAGATAGGGTTAGGAACGAAGTGGTGAGAGTGAGAACGGGTGTAAGAAATGAGTTAGCAGCTAGAGTAGATATGAATGTGTTGAGGTGGTTTGGCCATGTTGAGAGAATGGAAAATGGATGTCTGCTAAAGAAGGTGATGAATGCAAGAGTTGATGGGAGAAGTACTAGAGGAAGGCCAAGGTTTGGGTGGCTGGATGGAGTGAAGGAAGCTCTGGGTGATAGGAGGATAGATGTGAGCGAGGCAAGAGAGCGTGCTAGAAAAAGGAATGAATGGCGAGCGATTGTGACGCAGTTCCGGTAGGCCCTGCTGCTGCCTCCGATGCCTTAGATGACCGCGGAGGTAGCAGCAGTAGGGGATTCAGCATTATGAAGCTTCATCTGTGGTGGATAATGTGGGAGGGTGGGCTGTGACACCCTAGCAGTACCAGCTGAACTCGGTTGAGTCCCTTGTTAGGCTGGGAGAACGTAGAGAGTAGAGGTCCCCTTTTTGTTTTTGTTTCTTTGTTGATGTCGCCTACCCCCCAAAATTGGGGGAAGTGCCATGGTATATGTATATATATATATATATATATATATATATATATATATATATATATATATATATATATATATATATATATATATATATATATATATATATATATATATATATATACAGTGAACCCTCGTTTATCGCGGTAGATAGGTTCCAGACCCGGCCGCGATAGGTGAAATTCCGCGAAGTAGTGACATCATATTTACCTATTTATTTAACATGTATATTCGGACTTTTAAAACCTTCCCTTGTACGTAGTACTGTTAACAAACCACCCTTTAATGTACAGAACACTTAATGCATGTACTACAGCACCCTAAACTAAAACAGGCACAAATATTAAAGGCGATTTTATATCATGTGTTTCCTAAACACCTAAAAAGCACGATAAAAAATGGCAACCAATGTTTTGTTTACGTTCATCTCTGATCATAATGAAGAAACAAACTCATTTAGTGTACACATATATGTATAGGTTAGTTTTTGCATCGATTATATTGATTATACAGTATGTTGATTTTTTTATTACCAATGTTTTACTTTATTTTTCTTAGGACTTCCAAATGAAATGTTTTTCTTTATGACGCCGCCTGAAACGACAGCATCATAAAGTACTGTACGCTCAGTAAACAACCACGCTCAGAACAAACAAGGCATTTAACGCGCATGATGATAGTGATAAATAATGATACAGTACAGTATTTACAGTAAAAGCATTTACAAAATATGTTACCTTACAAATATAATTTACCGTATCTATATAAAATCATACAGTACTGTACAGTACATATTGTACGTAGCAAAGCAGGAAAACAATTTACGAGAGAGAGAGAGAGAGAGAGAGAGAGAGAGAGAGAGAGAGAGAGAGAGAGAGAGAGATTGTTTTACGTACGTACTGTAAATGTAAATTTTAAAAAAAAAAAATCAATTTACGAGAGAGAGAGAGAGAGAGAGAGAGAGAGAGAGAGAGAGAGAGAGATTATTTTACGTACGTAAATGTAAATTTTAAACAAAAAAAATATGATAGGTTACAACATGTAGACTTTTAAAACCTTCCCTTTAACTTAATAAAACAGGCACAAATACAGTATTAGAATGTGAGAATATTAAAGTAAAAAATAAAGATTGTTACTGTACTCACCACGAAAGAAGTTGAAGAAAAACTTGAATGATGATGGCGATGAATTTGCTGCACAGTAGAAATGATGATGATGAAGCTGATGATGTGTTCTACTGTGCAGCCAAGTAGTATTTTACGCTCTTCAGACGGAGGTGTCTTTTCCTGGGACACCTCTTCAACTTCTTCCTGGGAAACTTCTTCAATTTCTTCCGAAGGCGTACTAGCAGGAGGAACTGGCTCTTTTTTGCGAGGCTGGAAGAACATTGTGATCGGAAGTTGTTGCCGCTGCTTCTTTTTTCGATCTAAGAGCATCTTGTAGGGAGTCATTATGTCATCAACCTTGTTGCAGTATTGCATCGACCGAACCATATCCTCGTCCCACTCTTGCAACATTTCTTTCAACTCCTTCGCATGGTTGCAGGCCTTGGCAAGCCATTCTAATGTTAAGCCCGTTTCTTCGACATTTTCTTGGGTCTCTTCCTGGGTTTCACTCTCTTCTTCGCTTGCCGATTTCGTCAGGTCTTCGAGGTCTGCGTCAGTTAGGGGCTGGGAATGGCAGTCCAACAACTCGTCGACGTCTTCAGTCGTCATGTCGCCAAACCCGTCACCTCCAATTATGGCAGCCAACTGCACAGATTTGCGTATTGCAGAGTGTTGGATTTCAGCAGGTGTAAATCCCTCGTCGTCGTAAACAATCTGGGGCCACAACTTCTTCCAGCTCGCATTCACGGTTGCAGGTTTCATCTCTTGCAGTGCCTTCTGAATATTCTGCAGGCACGTGGCTATGGTGTACTGCCGCCAGTACGCCTTCAAGTTAAAATCTTCATTCTCATGATCTTGGGCAGCATCCACACACGCAACGAGGTCCGCCAAGGTGTTCTTCGTGTAGAGGGCCTTGAACGCCCTGATAACCCCCTGGTCCATCGGTTGAATTAATGACGTGGTGTTGGGTGGCAGGAACTCAACCTGAATGCCCTCATGCGACAGGTCAGTTGCGTGTCCACCAGCGTTATCCATAAGGAGAAGGATCTTGAATGGCAAGCCCTTCTCTAAGAGATATTTGCTGACTTGCGGGATAAAACACTGATGGAAGGTCAGCATCTTCGTAATCCATGCTTTTTGATTATGCATCCAGTACACGGGAAGGAGATTCTTATTTTTATTTTTCAAAGCGCGAGGATTTTTCGACTTATAAATAAGCCCCGGCTTTAGCAAAAATCCAGCAGCATTGCCACACATCACGAGGGTAACGCGATCCTTGAATGCTTTAAAGCCAGAGGCTTTGGCTTCCTCTTTGAACAGGAAAGTTCGCGACGGCATTCTCTTCCAAAACAAGCCGGTCTCATCCATATTAAAGACTTGTTCCGGCTTGTATCCACCTTCGGCGATAATATTCTTGAATGTCTGGTTCGCGTAAGTTTCAGCAGCGGCAGTGTCAGCCGAAGCAGCCTCGCCATGCAGGGAAACTCTTTTCAGGGCGAAGCGTTTCTGAAACTTCGCGAACCATCCTTTGCTGGCGGAAAAACGTTGTTTCTGAGGCTGGGAATCAGTGGATGTCCCTGGTTGAGGATCATCTGCATCATCATCTTCTTCAGCATGGTTCCCGTCGTCGTCTTGAGGTTCCTTTGCAGCAAAATTCTCATACAAGCTCAAAGCCTTTGTTCGGATGGTGTTCGTATCCAAGGCTATGTTCTTCTTCCGGCAGTCGGCAATCCACACAGCTAAAGCACCTTCCATGCGTACGATCGTTTTATTACGCGTTGTAACGACTCGCTTCGCTGATCTGCTAAAGGTGATTGCAGCCGTCTTTCTAATGTTCGCCTCGTCCTTCTTGATATAGCGAACAGTAGATTCGTTGATCCCAAAATGGCGCGCAGCGGACACGTAACTTCTACCATCTTTTAACATATCGAGAAGCGTAACCTTCTCAGCAATCGTCATCATCCTTCGGTGGCGTTTAGGCTCACTACCAGCCTTAGTAGAAGCAGAACGCTTGGGAGGCATTGTATAGTAGGATTTGACAAAAAGTTCAACTTAAAAAGGTCGCACACAGCACAGATTAAACTTCACAAACTTAAGAACGTCTACTCAGCGATACGCGGGAACAGAGAGTGGACGACCCGGGCCCGCGAGAACCTAGATGCTGGAAGCTGGAGATGATGGCAAAACACCAATCACAGGCTAGATAACAAAACTTGAGTTCTGATTCGTCATCTATCAGCGCTTGAACCAATCACAACCCGTCTTACAGTATATGATGCGTAGGTTACCAACTCATACAAGATACCCCGCGCATACCGTACGTACAGTATTAATAATAATAATAATAAATAATGATAATAATACAGTACAGTACTGTAATAATAATAATAATAATAATGATAATAATAATAACAATCATAATTTTATTAACAACAACAACAATAATAATAATAATAATAACAATAATAATAATAGCTTTACGTATGCTACAGTATTTTATTCTTTTGTAGGATGTGTGTGTGTCTCTCTCTCTCTCTCTCTCTCTCTCTCTCTCTCTCTCTCTCTCTCTCTCTCTCTCTCTCTCTCTCTCTCTCTCTCTCTCGTACGCTTATTCGAAATGTGATTTTTGCAACAAAGAATAATATTGGATGCAGTACTACGTACGTATACATACAAAAGATTCATGGAAAAGAAGCACATCCATTACATTTGTAGTACGTACAGTAGTAGCCATCAGCAGCCTTACACCATTCTAATATTGTATGACTGCATCTGATTTGCGTTTCATGTTCGATTTAATTTTACTACGTACTGTATACAGTACTGAATTATCGTATGATAATAATACAGTAATAATAATAATAATAATGATAATAATAATAACAATAATAATTTTATTAACAACAACAACAATAATAATAATAATAACAATAATAATACACGTAATAGCTTTACGTATGCTATTTTATTCTTTTGTAGGATGTGTCTCTCTCTCTCTCTCTCTATCTCTCTCTCTCTCGTACGCTTATTCGAAATATGATTTTTGCAACAAAGAATATTATTGGATGCAGTACTACGTACGTATACATACAAAAGAATCATGGAAAAGATGCACATCCATTACATTTGTAGTATAGTAGCCATCAGCAGCCTTACACCATTCTAATATGGTATGACTGCATCAGATTTGCGTTTCATGTTCGATTTAATTTTACTACGTACTGTATACAGTACTGTATTATCGTATGATCACATTCTCTTTTCGTGTTTTATTTCTTTCTGTGGTGAATTATATATCATATGTAATGCAATGAACAATCAGTAAGAGCAGATATTACTAATTACAGTATTAATGGAATTACAGGTAACAAAATATCGTATTTGGGGGTCTTCAGATTTCGCGGTATTTTCGAAATTTCCGGAAAATCCGCGATATGTATATATATATGGGTTATGGAAAAACCCGCGAAGTGGTGAATCCGCGATGGTCGAACCGCGAAGTAGCGAGGGTTCACTGTATATATATATATATATATATATATATATATATATATATATATATATATATATATATATATATATATAAATATATATATATATATATAAATATATATATATATATATATATATATATATAAGATTTATTTTCTACAAGCAATCATGATGCTAACTACCTCATTCTCCACTTTGCTCTCCTTCTCTTGCAATCTGAAGGATTTGACAAAAAAAACATAAAGGTATAAAAAATTCATCCTTCACACAAATGTATAAATCTGAATTGTTGATTTTCGCTTGGGAACCTCTTATTTTCACTCGCTTCTTGGTAAATGGCATGTGAGTGGCTGGGTAGTGATTTTTCAGGATAGGTGTTGGTGATTGCCAGCGAAAATGAGAAAATTTTATTAATCTATTATTTTTGAGATTATCAAATTGGCACTTGCAGTTTATAGCCTTTTTTTATCCTAACGTAAATACGGTATTGAAAATCACTTTGTTTAAAAGTCCTGTTGATTTACAAAAAAATGCTTCCCTTCTATCCCCTTTTATTGAAGCTGGTTTGGACTATGCAGTTTTCAGTACTAGAGGTGCTCATGGACCTAGATGCCTATTCAGGAAAGAAGAAAGAGTAATACTTTCTCAGTGAAGTATTTGGAGATGGCTCTTTCAATTCCATTGGAAATAAAATAAAAAGTATAAAAGGCATCATTCTTTGGTTTCCTTATCAATTGAGTCATGTTGGGATGGATTAAAGGATGATTATTTGCCATGTTTTATGTTGCTTAGCAATATAGATGATGATGTTCTGCAAAGAGACTATATTGAAAATTTCTTAACTGTCTTTTCTTTTTTTTCAGGTGGTGGTCTACTTGGATTACTTCTGCCAAATACAACAAGAGTTGCATTGAAATGAATAGCTTTATCTTAATCAAATTTATTTTATGTTTAATATGGGACCTAAGTATTGCTTATGATAATTGTTGGTAAACAAGTGACATTCCAAGCTTCCTTCTAGAAGTCTTTTGTATCTTAAGTTATTTATTTTATTCAAATCCGACACGCATGAGGAAAAAAACTCCCAGTTTTAGTAAGTTGGACAAGCACAGTGGTTTTTAAACTTACTACTGTAAAATGGTTATTTTTGTAGGTTGCAGTTGTTTTAAGAGAATTTTTATTTAATAGTCTTTCTCTTAATTATTAATTTTTATCAGACTCATTTATGTGAAGTAATATTGTTTCCAAGTATTTTTTTTTCAGAATTTCATAACAACCAGTTCTTGAAGCTGATTAGTTTGCAATAGTTTTACAGGCTTGGTCAATTTGTATTTCCTTTTAGTTTCACTAATTTTTATAATGTTTTTACCAATTTGCAATAAAGATTTTGATGATTATTGCAATAATATTTGTATATATGTATGTATGTGTGTATTTATATGTATATATGCATGTATGTATGTATATGCAGTAAAACTTCATTTGCTAATTCCCTAACTGCTGATTTGCCTATCCACTTTTAAACTATTGATACTATACTGTATTATAGGAATTGTATACACTGAAAATTCAGTTAACTGCAGCCACTGAACTGAAAACAGCGTGCAAAATTTTAAAATTACTTGTGCAAAGACTAAAAGATTTCCCTCATTCTACCCTCTTTTCTTCTTCATTTTTCATTTCTGTTATTCACATACATTTAATGCTAATATCACTCTAGTTTGCCCCTTATACCCGCATTCCCCTCATTTTGCATAATGCAAAATCAAACCATTGTTCTCCAGTCTTGGGTGGTGCCAGAGTCTCTGTACCATGGTCTTCCACTGTCTTGAGGTAGAATTCTCTTGCTCAATGGTACACTCAGGCACTCTTTTTTTATCTTACTTCTTTTCCTCTTGCTTTTTATGTTTTTATAGTTTATATGTATGAAATATTTATTTGTTGTTGATACTGTTCTTTAGATATTTTAATTGTTTATTATTTCTCTTGAAGTTTGTTTCCTAGTTCCCTTTCCTCACAAGGCTATTTTTCCCCTGTTGGGGCCCTTGGGCTTGTAGTATCTTGATTTTCCAACTAGAGTTGTAGCTTGGTTAGTGATAATAATTATGATAATGCTTATTCCATGATAACCTCGTTTCCTTTCTTATTCCTCGTTATCCTTATTCCCTTTTATTCTATATTTCCTGGTATATTCTATCGTTATTAATTGTATTTGATGCCAATGGCTAAAACTTTACTCCCATTTTCCCCTCTTTTCTATTTAATTTTCATTTCTGTTATTCATGCGTTTTCACTGTTCTTCACTTCTGTATACAGTATGTCTATTCCTTATATGCTTATTCCATATCCTCACTCCCTTTCTTATTTCCCTTTATATTCTATCTTCATTAATTTTATTCAATTTAGATCTTTTATAGGCAAATTTAACAAATAGAATTTTATATAAATTTTTACCAGTATTTTACCTAAAAAAATTATTTTTACACTTTTCATAAATCCCATCATACATTACTTGACGTAGAAAGATTTGGTTATTTGACGAAGAAATGATTTTCTATAACTTTCTTATTTGTTATAAAAAATCTTTTATTTTTGTAAAAGCAATCTCTTCTTAGATATCAAAGCAGGAAATAATAAAACATGTACAGTTCTACTCATAAAAACTTTTAATTTATGATTAAACAGTAAGAAAAAAAGGTTTGATATATAAAGAAAAATATTGACTTTAATTTCTATACAGAAAATTTTTATTTTGTAGAGTTGATCACATTTCATGTTATCATACTTCAAAGAGTTTTCTTTTAAAAAAAATTAAGCACTATTTTTTTTCAACAAATACGAAAGTTATAAAATTTTCAGAAATTTTATTCTATTTCTAGCTTCAATATTTCTCAACCTTAGATAACAATTATTTACGTTTATGACAAAATATGAACTATTAAGTTTCTATGACTTTAACTTTTATTTCAGAGAGAGAATACCAAAATATTTTAATATTATTGTTCACACATTACAGTAACTTTTATACCTATTATATAATTATATGCAAAACATTGTTTTACAGCCTTTTTTAACCATTTTCATTAATAACATCTTTATATTTTAGGTATTATATGACATGAGAGCCAAATAGTTAGCAGGTGTTGAAGAAATTATAGTGTATATTTGGTTTTTCATCACTTTTATTATTACAGTGATACCTCTGGATACGAAAGTTTCTGCTTACGAAAAATTCAGGGTACGAAAAGCAATACGAAGATTTTTATGCCCCAGTATACGAAAAAAATTTCAGGATACGAAAAGCTTACGAGATCCCAACTCGTCGCCGAGAGTAATTTTGAAAAGTTTCAACTTTTTTGTTAATTAACTGTACCTTTTTTTTCAGGGTATCAACCCTTAATTTAGGTGTACA
>NC_090740.1:21587091-21677091 GCF_036898095.1 Palaemon carinicauda
ATCCAAGATGGCGATCATTCCTATTTCTGTAGCGATTTCACACGGTGGTTTTCCTTGTTGATCTAACGTTTTTTATCGTTATTGTGAGGATTAACCCTGGATAGGTACGGTCCTCGGACACCCCTTTAAGGGTATACTCGGACGCGAACGACCCCGACGCCAAAAAAAATTCTTGAAAAATCAGTTTTTGCAGTAACCTCCTTTTTTCTTTTGCCAAAAAAAACTTCAATGAATGCTTAAAACAACTGTATAGATAAATACTACTCATCTGCAGAAAAACTATTTATTATAAATATTTTAAAAAATTAAGTAGAAAAAAAAAAGACCTGACATAAAAATTCATAAAAAAAAAGTTTATACATATATACACAAATCCTTTTAGGAATTGATTCTTGAATGTTTAGGACACATCTTGATGTATTTTGGATGAAGTCAGACCCATGGAGGTGAAGATCTGAAATGAGAAAAAAAGGGAAACTTTTTTTGGCCAAAAAAATTTGTCCAAATTTCATGAATTTTTTTGGGTACCCAAATGAAATAGGAAGTGGCTAATTTTTTTAGGGAATAAACATATGTTATCCTAAAATAGAAATATGTAAAAAAATCTTCATTATTTTGTAAATTACATTTATATCAGGGGCCATATCTAAAGGTAATTTTTTGAGTACTTAGAAATTCCGTAAAAAAATACATATATTTAATATATAATATGATATTTATGCAGGTAAAAATATACCAAAATATCACAAATTCTATAGGGAACAAGAATATATATAGATAGGGCAGCTTACGCTTCGGATATGTCCACAAAATGGCCGCCAACCACACTGACTCAGACTCCCTAATCTGCCACTTGAAATGTAGGAAGGGTATGTCAATTTCAAGGTGTTATTTACTAATCTAATTATTATTGGATATGCATAAAAATTGTATGGTGGGTTGCTGGATAATTGTCGATTATTTTACGAATATAAAATTAAAATTCTGACCCAAAAAAATTTTTTTGAAGGGAAATAAAATCGAAAAAAAAAATGTAAAACAATATTTTAGCTAAAAAAATTTGATGATATTCAATCAAAAAAAAAGTAAACAAAATTTTCCGACAAATAAACATCTAGAGGAATCATTACTCTGTGATAGTTCCTTAGTACGTAGTAATTTTGAAAGAATTGGGAAAAAACGAAAAAATGGCAATCACCGGAAAATCGAACACATACCTATATATACGCCATATCTGGCTAAAAAAAAGATAGGCATGGGTAGCCAGATCATCTAGAAACACTTTCCAACACTATAAAAATATAAGTTTTGCGACACTACTTGCCAATTCCTTACGGTAACATGACTAAGCAAAAAAATGCAAAACAAATAAAAAGGGGCACTCGAGGAAAAATGGCTAACATTCTAATATACGGCATTTCAGAAAAAAAAAATTCAGCCACGTGCTAGTCAAACCATCAAGGCACATTTTCCGACAAATAAACATCTAAATGAATAATTACTCTGTGATAGTTCCTTAGTACGTAGTAATTTTGAAAGAAATGGGAAAAAACGAAAAAATGGCAATCACAGGAAAATCGAACACATACCTATATATACGCCATATCTGGCTAAAAAAAGAAGATAGGCATGGGTAGCCAGATCATCTAGAAACACTTTCCAACACTATAAAATTATAAGTTTTGCGACACTACTTGCCAATTCCTTACGGTAACATGACTAAGCAAAAAAATGCAAAACAAATAAAAAGGGGCACTCGTGGAAAAATGGCCATTCTAATATACGGCATTTCAGAAAAAAAAATTTCAGCCACGTGCTAGGCAAACCATCAAGGCATATTTTCCGACAAATAAACATATAAATGAAATATTACTCTGTGATAGTTCCTTAGTACGTAGTAATTTTGAAAGAAATGGGAAAAAACGAAAAAATGGCAATCACAGGAAAATCGAACACATACTTATATATACGCCATATCTGGCTAAAAAAAAATAGGCATGGGTAGCCAGATCATCTAAAAACACTTTCCAACACTATAAAAATATAAGTTTTGCGACACTACTTGCCAATTCCTTACGGTAACATGACTAAGCAAAAAAATGCAAAACAAATAATAAGGGGCACTCGCGGAAAAATGCCCAACATTCTAATATACGGCATCTCAGATAAAAAAAAAGACATGCACGTGTTAGCCCAACCATCAAGGCACACTTTCTAACACATAAACATGAAAAAAAAAATCAATAATATACGGCAATTCCTTACTACGTAGTAAATTTTTACAAATATTGAAAAAAAACAGAAATTGGCAACCGCAGTTAAATACCCAATATACCAATAACTACGTCGTATCTGACAAAAACAAAATCACGCATGGGTAGCCAGATCATCTAGACACACTTTCCAACACTAAAAAAGCAAAAGTTTTACGACACTATTTCGCAATATCTTACGGAAAAATGACTTGGCAAAAAAATGAAAAAAAAGGAAAAAGGGACACTCGCGGTAAAATGCCCGACATTCTAATATACGACATCTCAGATAAAAAAAAAAGACATGCACGTGTTAGCCCAACCATCAAGGCACACTTTCTAACACATAAACATGAAAAAAAAATGAATAATATACGGCAATTCCTTACTACGTAGTAATTTTTACAAATATTGAAAAAAAAAACAGAAATTGGTAACCGCAGTTAAATACCCAATATACCAATAACTACGTCGTATCTGACAAAAACAAAGTCATGCATGGGTAGCCAGATCATCTAGACACACTTTCCAACACTAAACAAGCAAAAGTTTTACGACACTATTTGGCAATATCTTACGGAAAAATGACTTGGCAAAAAAATGAAAAAAAATGAAAAAGGGGCACTCGCGGTAAAATGGTCCTCGTGGTGATGAACGACATTTTAACTAAAAAAAAAAACATGCACATGGTAGCCAAACAATCCACCAAGACTTTCCACAACTGATAACCTATACAAGTTGCACCATTCTACGACAATTTCATAATACGTAATAACTTTGATAATTATGCAAACTACCCTAGAAGGGTAAACTCGGACGCGAACGACCCCGACGCGTCTCAGAAATCGGGGAAGGAGTACAGCTACAGCAATGCACATCTGGACACTACTAGAGCGTGTAGGGGAGACACCTCCTGCAGGTCGATCACCCACAAATTCAGTCACGGGGGTGAGTCACGTGAGAAAAACCTGTTTTTTTTTTACGCTCGGGGTCGCAAACGACCCACCGTACCTATCCAGGGTTAATTAGGCAATCTCCAGCTTCTTCTGCCTCTGGAAAGTTGAGTATTTATTCTTTAGTGTATAATTTTTAGCTCCTGCTTCACAGTGAAATTAGTGTAAGTTATTGTGTTATGGGGCGTGGTTGGTGATCGGAGGTACCATGGGCGCTGTCGTTCGTTATGCATGTGTTATTTAGTTAGCAGATCGACATTCCCGGTTGTAATAGCATTAATAAATTATGAAAGATATTTAGGCATAATTATACTAATAAAGATATATTTATGCATATAATTTCTTCTTCCTTATGTCGATCGTATACGTTAGAGTTTCGGCGATTTAGGTAACCGAGATCTCGCCCCTCGCTAGGGTGCCTAGCCTATGCGCCTTAGTATACTTTACATTCAGATCTCCCTGGACAATTCTATCCTGTTTGTAATACTAGGCAGGCAGTTAATTCTAATAGCCAGGCCTTCTCCATCATGAGGCTCAATACTACACAGTATTCTAGAAGTTTTATTCCAGCTGTTACCAAGTTGTGGAATGATCTTCCTAATTGGGTAGTTGAATCAGTAGAACTTCAAAAGTTCAAAGTAGGAGCAAATGTTTTTATGTTGACCAGGCTGACATGAGTCTTTTTATTGTTTATATATGACATATCTGTTTTTGACATTGTTAATAGTTTATATGGGACATATCTGTTTTGACGCTGTTACTGTTTTTAGAATGATATATTGTTAATTTATTCTCATCATTTATTTCCTTATTTCCTTTCCTCACTGGGCTATTTTTCCCTGTTGGAGCCCTTAGGCTTATAGCATCTTGCTTTTCCAACTAGGGTTGTAGCTTGGCTAGTAATAATAATAATAATAATAATAATACATTATCCCCGTTTACCCTCGTGTATCGTTTTATCAATTCAACGGGAGATAGTATGTCTCCTAGAATTAGTTATATAACTTGATACTCGTCTCCTGTAGAGATTTAAGGGTAATTCCTCCTTCCCTCTGAGTGCCGCCATAGGCGACAACCCTATTTGGTCTTACCATAGAGTAGTTCATTACGGCTTGACTAGGCTAGGGTTTTCTGTCTCCCAACCTTGCCGACGAGTATCCTCGCTTTGGTTTTCGACAGAACCTCAGAGTATTCAGTCTTTCTGCCGGCGGCCGAGCAGCAGGGCGAGTAGTCACTCCCCTGCTGGCTTACAGCTGTCGGCATAGAAGGCTAAGCCTCTCTAAGCTGCACCTGAAGTGGTAGTATGATGTCGCCACCTTCTCCCCTGCGGTCCAGAAGACTAGTCCTGTTTCGGCAGACCCTAGGCTGAAGAATAGATATTCTTCTGCCGCCGATACTGAAACAAAGTTTCTCCCTTGTGTAAAAGTGGCGGCAATCCTGCCGCCTTCTTCCACACTTGATACTTGACCCTATTCCCTGCCCCTCAGCGATGGCCTTGCTATCGCAATCCTGTTGCCGTCGTCCTACAATCTCACCGCTTGCCGGGTAGATTGTGGTGCCGGCTGGGTTCCTATATAAGCAGCTGTATAGTCGCTCAGTCTTTCCCTTATGGACGCAAAGCTCCGGGAAAGGTTGTGCCGGCTGTGACAGCTGCCGGTGGGAGACCCCTCTACTGTCGAGTGTTCTTCAGTCCTCCCTTGGATTACCATTCACATCCCTGAAGCCGGCAGCGACCAGCAACGGATCTTGTGGCTGGATGGAAGCTTGAATGACGCAATCTCCCCTTCCATTTGAACCCTCATTCTGGAGGAAGGTAGTAAGGTTAAGTACTTACACCCTTATTTATTGTAAACATACATTTTAATAAGGCACCCCTTCACTCGATGCTTTCTCTCTGTCAGCTAGTCCGCCAGGTACTAACCCAGCCGGCAGCATGCCGACTGGACCGGTACCGTCAGGTACTAACCCACGCCGGCTGGACCGGGGCCGCCAGGTACTAACCAGCCAGCGACATGCCGGCCGGACCGTGCCGCCAGGTGCTAGCCTAGCCAGCAACATGCCGGCTGAACTACAGTATATGATTATACAGTAGCCAATATATTTGCAGTATAGTATATACTACAGACAGAAAACTATATATATTATACAGTAGTTATTTTCCAACATACCTTGTGTATCCTTTCACAGTCTATTGTTGAGACCAGTCCTATGTTGAAAGAAAAGATTTCTTTCAATACACTGGTAGTTAATCAGTTAACAACTTACCCCACAATATTAAAGAACTTAAGAAGGGTCAGTGTTAGTATACACTTATTCTATCCCTAGTGGTTAGAACCCTTCTCTTTGAGTTGCCTGGATATGGAAACTCTATAGCTTTAATTTTGGGGGAGGTAACAGCAATTGGCTGGACAGGAAACACAAGTATGTGTCTTTCCTATTTCCCTTCTAGCTTAACTATCCTAAGCTATAATGGTTAAAATATTAATATTAATATTTTGCATAATTTGCTTATCATGTGAGATAAACAACCGCATACTCATTTAATTTTCCTTTCTTTACAGGAGGACCAAATGAAGTGCGATGTCATCTTCTGCAACCAAAGGAGTAGGGACTTCTGTGGTCACAAAGCGTGCAGGTCTCATGCCCCCTGCACCATGACTACCGAAACCCTGCGGTACTGGGACCCCCAAGACTGCAACATCTGCCGGACCTTGGTGACCGAAGGTTTCGACGACCCCAAGTCAACGGAGTTGAGGGATGCAGCACGAGTAAAGCTGCGTAAATGGGTACGAGGGTTCCAGAAGAACTCGACGGAACCGTACCTACCTAATGAAAGGATGCGCGACTTGCTGTTCCCGAAAGCGGGTAGCGAAGCTGTCGTACCCTAAGCACGACCCGGACCTCCCTACGTCCAGATTGCCATCGAGACAGATGTCAGTGAGGCGTTGCAAGGCATGGACATCCACCAGGAGGAAAGGATGTCTGAAGTGTCCACGGACACTGAAAAGGATCTACTGAAGGATGATCCCGAGGAGGAGTCTACTCTACCTCCAGATGAAGATGATGATGTCGAGTCGGAGTCCCTTCCGTCTGTGCCGGCACCGGAGCTGTTACCCTCAACATCTTCCCCCTCCATCAGGTGACATGAGCCAGGCTCTGGCCCATCTAACTGCCCTAATGGAGAGCACTCGCAAGCAAGGCGAAGCTAGGGAAGCAAAACTCGAGAAAGAGCTCCATGAAGCTCGACTCTCCGCCTCCCGAGGGTTATACAAGCGACCCAGAGTTCAAAACCTCTCATCCTGCTCCGAAACCAATCCCTGGAGGTATGCGGAGTTTATGCCAGTTACCAACGGCAAACTCTACATATCGGAGAAGATGGGAGCCGTCCCCCTAAATGACATTCAGTTCTGGCCAAGCTTTAATGCTTACCCAGACTGCTTTATCCGACTGAAGCAGGAACCAGCATCGAAAGAGGAGACGGAACCCAAGGAGGTCATGGTATTCGACCACGAAAAGGCACAGGCTCCCTTGTCAAGCAGCCTGAAGAAGGTGGGCTACACGAACTCTAAAGTGTCCGCCCTTGGCAAGAAGCATCCTACCTTTCTTGCTCCTGCTTCAATAGCCTTCCCCTGTACATTGAAGGCTTTTAAAGCTGTTGCCAAGGCAGTGGAGGCAGGGAAACCATGTCCTACTCTGGAGGAGTGTAGATCTCTGTTGTTAGCCCTGCCCATGGAGGATAAGGAATGGAAAGAAGTCCACCTAACCACCTCAGTAGGGAAGTTGAATGCAGATATCCCAGGACGACAGTTCAGCGAGAATCTCCCAAAACTGTCAGACTTTCTCTGGCGTAGGGAGCAAGAGACGAAGGAGAGACTGGCGGCATGCTTATCCCTACAGAACTGCATGGAGATGTGTGCAGGCCTAAAGAGCACCCCAGACATGAACATGGTCATGGCTAAAATGCACAAGGCCACCTTAGTAAAGGACCTGTACACCTTTATGAAGGCCAGGAGAGCATGTAGAGAGTTCGTGTTTGCTGCAGCAACAGTGAAACACGAACCCAGGAAGCTGATAGCTTCCAATATCTGGGGTAAAGACCTCTTCCCAAATGAAGTGGTCAAGGAGGTAGTCGATAGAGCCGCCACGGAGAATAGGAACCTTCTCCAGAATTGGGGTATTTCGTCTAAGCGTAAGTCTTCCTCGGATGCGGGGCCCCAACCTAAGAGGAAGACCAAGAAACCCAGACTACCCCCTCGGCCTGCCCTACAGCATCCCACAGTCACCATGACCGCAGTGCCCCAAGTGGTTATCCAACCACAAACCACATTCCAGGTGGTGCCTCAACAGCTGGTTGCCCAGTCACCAGCATTCAACCCCGGGTTCGAGAGGCAAACCACTACCTTTCATCCCAAAGGTAGAGGCTCCAGACGGGGCTCCTCAAGGCACCCCTCATGAGGTAAGGGAGGACGCGGTCAGGGAGGTAAATCCTCCGGACAACCGAAGCAATGAGATGCTTCAGGTAGAAGGGAGACTCCAACAATTTCAGGATCGTTGGACCTTCGATCCTTGGGCCCACAGCCTAATCAAGAACGGACTTGGATGGAGCTGGAGCAAGCCTCCACCATCTTTTCCTCAATTCTTCCAACACTTCGCTCCCTCATTGGAAGAATATACCCTAGAACTATTGAGAAAACGGGTAATAAGGAGGACAAAGTCCATTAAATTCCAGGGAAGGCTGTTTTGTGTTCCCAAGAAGGACTCGGACAAACTCAGAATCATTCTGGACTTGTCGCCACTCAACAAGTTCATCGAGAACAGCAAGTTCAAGATGTTAACCCTTAAGCACATAAGGACCCTGTTACCAAAAGGGGCGTACACAGTCTCAATAGACCTGGCAGATGCTTACTGGCATATTCCAGTCAACCGCCCCCTCTCTTCCTACCTAGGATTCAAGCTACAGAAGAAAAAGTACGTCTTCGGACTAAACATAGCCCCAAGGATCTTCACGAAACTTGCAGACGCAGTCGTTCAACAACTACGCCTAGAAGGTGTTCAGGTAGCAGCGTACCTGGACGACTGGCTGGTGTGGGCAGCATCCAGGATGGCTTGTCTGCAAGCATCCAAGAAAGTGATCCAGTTCCTGGAACATCTGGGATTCAAGATCAACTTCAAGAAGTCTCGACTCTCTCCAGCTCAGGAGTTTCAATGGCTGGGAATCCGTTGGAACTTGAAGTCACACCACCTCTCTATTCCCCCAGGGAAGAGGAGAGAGATTGCGGGGTCTGTCAAGAGACTACTGAAATCCGACAGGATCTCAAGACGCCAACAGGAAAGAGTACTGGGCTCTCTCCAGTTCGCAGCAGTGACAGACCCAGTGCTAAGAGCACAGCTGAAAGATGCGTCAGGAGTCTGGAGAAGATACGCATCAAACGCTCAAAGAGATCTAAAAAGACCGATACCGACCTTACTACGATCACTTCTCAAGCCATGGTCGAAGGCCAAGAACCTAAAGAGGACTGTACCCTTACAACCAACTCCACCATCGATAACCATCCACACGGATGCCTCGACAGAAAGATGGGGAGGTCACTCCCATCAGAGGAAAGTCCAAGGGACTTGGTCTTCTCTGTTCAAGACCTTTCATATCAACATTTTGGAGGCCATGGCAGTCCTCTTGACGTTGGAAAAACTCTCCCCTCGCAGATCAGCCCACATCAGGCTGATCTTGGACAGTGAAGTGATAATGAGATGTCTGAACCGACAAGGCTCGAGATCGCCCCATATCAACCATGTGATATTGGCCATCTTCTGTCTGACGGAAAAGAAGAGATGGCACTTATCAGCAGTTCACCTTCAAGGGTTCCACAATGTGACGGCGGACGCTCTATCCAGGCTCAAGCCGATTGAGTCAGAATGGTCCCTAGACAAAGACTCATTCTCCTTCATCTTACAACAAGAAACTACCTCGATATGTAGCCCTATACGAGGACCCTCTAGCGGAGGCGACGGACGCCATGTCCCTCGATTGGAACAAATTGACCCGGATTTACCTGTTCCCTCCGAACAATCTCATACTGAAGGTCCTCAACAGGCTGAGATCCTTCTGAGGAATGGCAGCTCTAGTGGCTCCCAAGTGGCCCAAGAGCAACTGGTTCCCTTTGATAATGGAACTGAAGCTGAGGCTGATCCCTCTACCGAACTCAGCACTACCTCAACGGGTTCAGAAGTCAACTGTCTTCGCTTCACAGAGAACCCAAAACCTTCATCTCATGATTTTCTCACCTTAGCGGTGAAGAAAAGATTTGGGATCTCAAAAGGCAGTATAGACTTCTTAGAAGAATACAAATCCAAGTCAACCAGAAGACAATATGAAACGTCTTGGAAAAAGTGGGTTGCTTTCGTTAAAGCAAAAGGACCGAAAGAAATCTCAATAGACTTTTTTTTTTGTCTGTCCTTCTTAATCAACCTTCATGAACAAGGTCTGGCAGCCAACATGATAACTACGTGTAAGTCGGCCCTGACTAGACCTCTTCTATATGCCTTCCAAGTGGACCTGATGAACGAAATCTTTAACAAGATCTCGAAGGCATGTGCTAGACTTAGGCCTGCAGCTCCTCCGAAGCCCATTTCATGGTCCTTGGACAAGGTCCTACATTATGCTTCAACCATGAACAATGAAGATTGTTCTCTTAAGGATCTAACTCAAAAAGTTATTTTCCTGTTTGCTATAGCCTCAGGGGCTAGAGTTAGTGAAATAGTGGCCCTATCCAGAGACGAGGGCCATATTCAGTTCGTAGACGTGGGAGAACTGAATCTTTTTTCTGATCCAACCTTCCTTCACCAGATCTATATTTGGAGATTGCAAAATATCAGAACCACATTTAGCTGCACCAAGAATATCATAAAACACACATAGCATCAATACAAATTGAAAATCAACTAGCCCTTTGAGTGAGCTGGTATCCAATGATCTGTCAGGATTGGGCTCATGGGTGATATCATCTAGAACCTTTAGAATAGCTGGAAGGCGCCTTGAAACAACATGGACTGAAAAAATCTACACGCCCAACGTGAATCACTGAGCCTTTGTAGCTTCATTGGTGGCTTGTCAGCATACATTTCAAGTTCGATGGATTTCCATTCGTTATGGACATAAGAACCTGACATGAAAACATACAAGTGCTCAAGCAATGATAAGAAATCTGCTGCTTCACTCACAGACTTTGTACTGTCCACCAGCACCAAATTTAGTTTATGGGCATAAGTGTATATATTCTGCAGTTGGACATATCTCCTTAATCCGTTTTCCCACACCTGATGAACAGTTTTAATAGGAATAGTCACTTCCAATCAAGACTATCTATTTAAATAAATCACAAAATTGGATAGTGGAGTTGGGAGTATAAGATTTGTTACCTAAAACATTCGTATTCCTCCGCTATTAATTTTGTCTTCCAAGCGTCACTAGTAGTAACATATCCACATAATTTGCATAGGATTTAAGTTTCAATTGTACAATTTTCAGCAGCACCGTTTTACATGTATTTTTTTTCCCTATGACCATATCCAAATTTACTGTTTTCATTTAATTAGCAACAAATAAGTGTAAATTATTGTACGATTTCTAACTCCATCTAGTGTGTATTAAATAACACATGTAGCCTAGATATCAGTGTTGAGAGCTCTGTATAACTTACAGACTTTGATTGCATAATATAGATGTACAATCATTTCAGTAGAGATATTAAAACAAATGACATGAAAACTTTAAATTCTGAAAGGGGGGGGGGGGGGCAAGATTTTCTCCAGAGGGGACAATTGCCTCCCCCCTCCTCTTGGCTACGACATTGGTTCTATTTAGATTGTGTTAAGTCATAGCACAGTCATAGGACCAAGTAAAAGCAAGATAAAAGCAATAATAATAGTACTCACGAATGCAAACATGAAATTTGCAAGAAAAGCCATAAGACTGAGAAAGAGAGAAGTTTTATCACACGACTTTATCAAAAGGAAGTAAAGAAAAATAACCCTGAAGATTACAATAATTATTTAATTATTCAAGAATGACTGAGGATGCCTTCGGAAACCTTTTACCCCTTGTGTCTCCAAAAATAACAGCAAGATAAAGTAAATAATTCTATATCTACTGAGAAAAGTTTAATTTCAGTATAGGTTCTTAGCAACCGACTGATAATTAAAAAAAATCTCAAATTCTCAACAAGCATATCAGCGCAAGTGTTACACAATCAGTCCATGCCAGTCGCTATGAAAACAGTGTGCCAGTTGCGTATTTGTAATTGGCCAGCATATGGTACAAGGATGAAATGTACGAGGCAAGCACTTCTTACTTAGATGCAGCAGATATGCCAAGTAAAGGCTGCAACAATCATGCATGCAGGAAAACCCCTGCAGCGCAACATTTTTCCAAAGTATCGTCTTTTAAATAAGGAGCCTCCTCCCTTTATCCCTATTAAAAGGCTAAATGTCTAATAAAGATTGTATCCCAGATTCATAAATTTCTTGCATTAGCCTTTGGGGCAATGGGCTGAATTTGAAATTATCTCACTTTCTTAGAAGTGTTCCCAGTAATACTTGTTTTACTTAATTTGTAGGCTGCGTATTTTGGACCACACCTCCCAGAAAGCTTCAGGGCCAACAACATTTGTTCATTATGTACAATTTTTAGGCCGGCACCTTTGATGAGTACTTTGGCACATTTCATTCCATGTTTAAAGATGCAAGAGACAGTGACATTTTCCTAGCAAGTAAGACAATGCCCTAGAGACATATGATCAGCGCCCAAGGCCCCTCTCCACTCAAGCTAGGACCAAGAAGGGCAAGGTAATGGTAGCTGAGGACTTAGAAGATAGACCTATAGGCTTCCCGAAGCCCCATATCCTTAGCTCACAAGAATGGTGAGGTTGTAGCGACCGAAGAAACTAACGAATTTGAGCGAGACTCGAATCCCAGTCTGGCGTTCACAAGTTAGGGACGTTACAACATCGGCCACTACAACTATCATTATACTTAAAAAGGATGCCAATCTCTTCTTGAGAAACTTTATATCATCTTTTCTCAAGACAAGTGGGAGCTTATTGTGTAATCCCCGGGGATGCATATTTGAAGCTTTAAAACCCACAGGTGACAGATCACACTAGGTAGGCCTACTCTATAGCCAGGTACTGGGTGTATAATGTACAGTACAAGTAATGACAAATCTTTCAAATACTTTGGATATAAGTTCTGATACCTTGATGACTATACACATTCTAGAAATTATTTTGAAATATTCTAACATATATATATATATATATATATATATATATATATATATATATATATATATATATATATATATATATATATATATATATATATATATATATATATGTGTGTGTGTGTGTGTGTGTGTGTGTGTGTGTATATATATATATATATATATATATATATATATATATATATATATATATATATATATATATATATATATATATATATATATATCACATTTATAAAAATATTCATGACGCAATGCTTTGTTTACATTCGTAACTTGTCACATGATATAAAATGTTTGATTAGATTGGAATACAATACTAAACATAGATATCATATGATGCTAAACCAGTCTAGTCAAACGTCATGTGACAAGCTTACGAACATAAAAAACGCTTATATATATATATATATATATATATATATATATATATATATATATATATATATATATATATATATATATATATATATATATATATATATATATATATATATATATATATATATATATATATTAAAGTTGAATGGTCAATATTAAATTTTCTACATAGAATAAATAAAGAAAATTATGCTACAATGCGAAGGGTTACTTATTATATATGACATGATTGTTTTAAAGGCATTATATACATAGCAAATGGGTAAAACGTGTTGTTAATAGTAATTGCAAACCCTTAAAATGTAATTTTACAGTTATTTGCTGAAAATTTGACTGTATTTGCTTACCACCGTGATATGAAGATTTCGGATAAAGTTGTACTGTTACTGTCTGTATCTACTGTAAGAGAACCGATAACAGATTGATTGTTGTAAGTTGTAACTTGTACTTTGTTGTTACTCGTTACCCAAGTAACGTCACTATGAAAATGGGCCCCTCCGATTTTAGTAATGGTCCAATTGAGAAGGATGATAGTGAAATGGAAGCTGATGAAGATAACATCGAAGAGGAAGAAGAATACGATGAAGAGGGTATGTTATTTCAGTACATATATATGATAGCCTAGATAGGCCACTTTGCCATCTTGAAGGTTTGGTAGGCGATGATACCATATACTTGATACATATCCCTCCGATCTTTGAGGGCCGTAATTTTATTTAGGATTTGACTACTGTTAAGTCATTTGATATATTTTTACCTTAGCTTAACATTTATACTATCTTGTGGCATATCAGGAGGTTAAGCTTCAAATGTATGTTCAGATAAGACTAGACAAGCCTACTCCACTTCAGAATGCCACAATAAAATTATTACCAAGAGCACTGGATATTGGTATTTGTAAATTTTGGTCACAGTACATATTTTTCTGTGAACCAGTTTTACATTTCCAGGCATTCAATTACTGCTCTTTGAACCTGCCAAGTTCAATGCAATTATTTTGTATTTGGATTTAATCACAGTATTCTGGGTAAATAATCCTTTGAAATCTACAGTGGAGCCTCTGTATATCAGGGACCAGTTCCTCCCTTGTGGATTAAAAATAGACATCAACTAAGCTCAACTTTCCCCCAAAATCTAACCTACAAGCCGTGCCCTTAACTACTTACTAACGGCCCCCTGCGACCCCCTTACACTGCCGTATTGTAAGTTAGACATAATAATACATACAGGTGGCCGCTATCATACATACACCCCAAATTAGAATACGATGAAGAGGGATGATTTTTCAGTTTAGATATTCGGGGCCTTTGTACATCAGCGGCCAATTCCTCCCAACTGCATGGAAAACGGATTTTTATTTTCAATTTCTAGTTGTTTCTAAGATGTGGCTGCTGTACTTCAAAACTGTGTCTGTTATACTGCAAGATCTCAAACACAAGAAGGGTGCCTAGGCTAAACTTACCCACCTAACCTAACCTACAAGACTTGTCCTTACCTACTTACCTGACGGGGTGGGGGGACTAATGCCCCGTTACCCCCCTTACACTGTCATATTCTTAGCCAGCCGTCATACAGTATATAAGTGGCTGCTATCATACATACATCCCTCTACAGTATGATATATGGTATTATACACAGTATACAAAACTCATTTAGGAGCCTTTGTAGGGTGACGGCCAGGTCCGTTTTCAACCATAGAAAATGGGAATATTATAAAGTGGGGTGGACTATGGCCGTCGTTCTAAAATCGAGTTTGTAGAAAACGGGAATATTCTGAACTGTGGCCGTCGTTCTAAAAACGATTTTGGCGGGAGAAGCTAACTTAAAAAACCTACTTAACCTATGCTAAAAGCCGTATCCTTAGTCAGGGGGGCTTCGCCCCTCCGGACCCCCCCCTTACACAACAGTTTCCTTACCTACGAGTACGACGGGAGAAGCTAACTTAAAAAACCCACCTAACCTATGCTAAAAGCCGTGTCCTTACCCAGGGGGGGGCTGCGCCCCCCCCCCCCGACCCCCCCCCCCCAAATTAGGACGGGTGGCCGTAGCGCTACAAACTACCCTCATTTATATGTTTTCAATTGTGTAAGCCTGAAACCATAATTTAGAATTGGGAATGAGATAGTTGAGAGCTTTGTGGGTAAAATTATAGAATAGGACAAAAATCGTTATGGGAAAAATAAGATTGATAGATGGTGTATTCTGTGGCGTTCTGAACATTCTTGATGACGATAACTAGCTGAAATGCATAGTTTTTGAGTTTAGGTGCGTCAACTAAAATGACTTGAAAATTATGGTTTTCTACTAGTTATCATGAAAAAATAAGTGTGCAATGCACTAAATTACAGTATAAATCAGTCATATTTCATGTTATTAAAATTAATCTGTGTAAACTGGGTAGTTTCTGCAAGTTATCGTCTTAGCCTTGTCCATAGTATTGTACAAATCCCAACCACTTTACTCAATGAATTACATTTATGGATGTTGTTCCTCCGAATTTTCAGGGGTTAGGTAACAGAGAATCGAGAATCCACATGTACTTTGTCTCTAGGGTGACTCTACTCCTAACTCACCAAATCACTGACCATGTGTACTTGAGGTTGACCAACACACTACGTAACTCACAGTACTGCACAATTGCTTTTATGTGGTTTGTATCCCTGTGTTGTACAGTGGTTCATATTACTTTTCAATGATAATTCTGTACCGTATATGTTTTGTACCATTGTAAAAGCACACTTCAGTAAGTACTGTATTGTACGCACAGTACACAGTAAGATGACTCGTAACCTGGAGTCATCGTCATGCAGTCAGCCCTCCTTATTCTTAGGAGCTAGGTAACAGAGACGGGCGCGAAAAGCGAGAATCCGGGAATGCATGCTGCCCTAGGTTGGGTCAACTCATAACTTATAAACTTTTGGCTAGTAAAGTGGTAATATGTTCCCCTAGCATTCGCATGTCAGCAGATCAATCCCCACCTGGTATCGTGAGTTTCAACTGTTTACTGTGGAGGCCACTGCTGTGGTTGGGCACCACAGGGGGGTTTGGACTTGAATGGCTGACATTCTGGTGAGCATGTATGCTGATGGAACTGAAACTAGACACCTTTAACCTTTAGCTCATAACCATTACTGTTCCTGTCTGTGGTTGACTAACACACTAGGTAACCCACTGTGCTATACTAAATTCTTTTCAAATGCTTTATATCATGGGATTTTAATTCTTACTGCTTTTTAGAAGTAATTGTACACTATTAACACGACTTCAGTATGAAGTAAGAGGACTCATCAACCGAAAATCATCACCATGATTCGCAAAACTAGTCTCTGCCACACCACACTTTGTTTAAGTTACAATAAAATACTTGTTTGTATCTAACAACACTCAATGATACTGTAAAGTAAGAAAAAAGTCACTAATAATTGATGGTTGAAATGTACCTAAAATTGAAAACAAAAGTAAAAATGCTATACATAACAAAACAATTATCCTTTTAAAAGTCAGGATTTTTTTTAGAATAGATAATGGAAAATCGAATCCTGTGTTTTAAGGTTTCGTTTGCAGTAGAATACCGTAAATACACTATTAACAGTTTTCTTAATGAGTATAGCTTATTGTACCATAAGTGAAAAAATGTAAGATGATAAAATGACTAAAACATCACTAACTAATTACAAAGTTTTATCATAAATAATGCTTTCAATCCCTGCCAAAATAGCTCTGAGCAGTCTGTGTGCATCTCTCTCTCTCTCTCTCTCTCTCTCTCTCTCTCTCTCTCTCTCTCTCTCTCTCTCTCTCTCTCTCTCTCTCTCTCTCTCTCTCTCATAGTAAAAATCCTTGTTACATGTATATGAATTAACACCACCTCTTTACATTAAATATTAATTGTATCCCGTCATCAAATTTTTGATCTTCATTATTTTCACATTATTTCCTTTTAATAATACAGTAATTCATTCCTTCCTGCATAAAAAATCAATGTACTGTACTCATTTCAGTTTAAATAATAAATACGTGTAGGGGGTCGGTGATGCCAGACCAGCTGGTCATAACAATCTGTGCCAGAACTAACCCATTAGATTACTCAGTTTTGTATAGCTAGGAAAAATACAATTGTTCCTACCCAAATAAGAGAATGATAATAGCGAAAATAGAAATATGGTAATTAAAAACCCATAACGAGGTGTCAATGACCGGCGAAGCAACCGTCCCCCGCTGGTTCACTAACAACTCACTTGTGATATCAATCATTAGTGGAGAGAAACCTTTTCTCCGACTGGATATATTTAAAGACTTTATTAGCATTTTTTTTCTCTTACAGCATGTTTGTGATTTTGGTAATACTAATACCTGCCGAAATGCCCTGGAGTGCCACCGAAGACTTGCAGCACTTTTATGAGTGCAGTGAATGTGGATCTTCACTGGACTTAACCTGCTTACAGAGGGCAAGCATGCCTAAAGTGGCCATCCTCCCTGTAGGAGACATACGGCAGGAGGAAAGAAGTCAAAAAGAGATTCTTTGCCTGTGGGGTCTGCCTCGAAGTTGAAGAAGTCCCGTCTTGCTTATTTGAACCCTTGTACTCTGCCTTTGGACTCCTCTCGATTTGTTTCCTCCGGGGGTTCAATCGAGCATGAATGGTGGCCAATTAACTTTAGAGCAAGACCAGGGTCAAGGGGGTCCTTCGATTCCCACTAGAGAAATGGTGGGGCTCCTCCTTGTTTTCAAGTATTGAATGCATAGCAGTTGCTGTGGCCTTCTTTGTGGACACTATAGAAGGTTCCCCATCAGAGGAGAAACTGCAACTGGCCTTAGCTGCGAGACACCAATGGTAGGTTTCTACCTCATCAGATATTGACTCCGAGGTGTCTTTCAAGACGTCTTGCGCCTCCTCAGCCCCTTTGGAACATACAGTAGGAGACTTATCTTAGCGCCCATCCCACGGAAAAGGCCTTTTTCCTTTTTAGGGGTCAGATAAGCGATTGACCAACCATTGCCCTTCAAGGCATTCTCCTCCTTCAGAGTTCTCGAGTTCTTACACAAAGTTAGGCTTTAACCTTTGCAAGGTCCTTACTCTTTGGAGGGGGACCGTAGTTAGTCACGCATAGGCAGTCCTACTCCTCTCCTTCCACAGGTTTCTAAAAAGAGAAGACTCCTTTTCCAGACAGAATTCCAGACACACATCACCAGCACGAGCTTGCAGGCGCAACTCTTTCAAGCGATCCCTGTCAGAGCGTCTCTCTCCTAAGGGTATCTCACCCCAACGTGCTTTTCGCTCTAGGCGAGCCTCTTCCAAAATCTCACACGTCTCTGGAATACACCCATCATGCTTTACATTCAAGGTTTTCTAGTTTCAGGGGAGACTAACTCCAGTACCTCTTATAGTGCTTCTCCAGGACGCGCCTGAGCCTCTAGATTGTCATTTTCCAGACGCGGTTTCGTAGGAGTTTCTCCTACACTCGCCGTTTCTCTGTGTGCTTAGAAACAGCACGCTTCAATTTCTGGACGTGTTTCTGCCAGAAAACCCTTTCCTACTAGTTCAGCTTCTTGAACCCACCTCACCTCAGCACTCTTCATCCAAGCACTCCTTTTCCAGAAGTCGGCTATCCAAATGGGACTCGCCCGTTTTCAGATATGTTTCTGAATGCACTTCCCCCCAGTACAGTAGTGCTCTTCCAGGGAAATCCATAGAACATCTAAACACACTAGGCGCGTACTATACAGTACTTTCAGATTGCGCTGAATGTGTCAGCCCAGAACAAGTTGGATGTGTCACCCTAGAACACTCTAGACGTGTGTAAAGCATGTCATACATAAAAGCATTTAGAGACCTTCCCCTGAAAGGTATAGGCAGTCTTCTACTAGATGCTCAAGGTGTGTCACCCCAGGTCATCCTAGGTGGACTGTTCCTGGATGCGCTAGACAAGTTTCTCTGGACCCTTGTTAGCACCCTTTGAGTGGTAAATCAGGTTAGTTTGATCTGTAACCTTATTCCTTTTCAGATGCGGATAGACATCCCAGGTCCCATTTTGAACGCGCTGGTTTTTCTTCCTCCAGACACTAGTCTGGAAGACGGTCAGTAGAGCGGTCCCCTTCCAAGACTAGGTCCAGACAAGTGGACTCTCAGATAAGACGCGAATCTTCAAGGCAAAACATCCTTTGCCCATCGCTTCTCCAACATCGGAACTCAAAGCAGATTTGAAATTTGACTGCAGGGATGCAAACGGACAACTAGCGCAGGTCAACATGCATTACAGAAAAAGAATTAGGAACAGGGTGCAAGTTAAGCCATCCAGATGGGTCATTTGTAGAAGATTGCACAGAGGGTGTCTCTCTCCCAGGGAAATTATAGTGATTGACAATTATAGACTATAGCCTATAGAATTTGATTCTAACCACTCACCAACCCTCAAGAGATCCAGAAAGAATGTTGGAAGAGAACGCCTAGAGCAAGTCAAGGACATCCCTAAGGACTGTGAGGGTCCCACAAGTCATCTCTCTCCTATGGCAGGTGTTTCTAGGCAAAAGGAAAGTAAGGACTGGGAAACAATTCCTAAGTCCTTGGCCCCCACAATTCCTAGGCTGCTCAGATGGATCCCTGTCTCCCAGCCTAGAAAATCCTCTAGGGACACTTCTTCAGCTCCTTTGTGCTCTTTTTCTTCCATCAGAGTAGTGGGGAAGGTATTATTGTAAAGGACAATCCCTGTCGTGATCGATCCGGAACGAGTGCCTAGGGGGAAGACCCCGATTACTACTCGGGAGAACCCAGTTCAGATTTTCCTTGTTATTATTAGTAGCCTTTGGGTTATGGGTCGAGCAAAAGCTTTATCTCCCACTGACTTCCTCCCTCATAAGGGAGACTCCCACGAGTTCCTTAATTCTGCTCGTAGCCAAACAACAACGGAGTAAATCCATTTAAATGACAGGTTTGTTATATCTTGGAAAAATCATTATTTTTAAAGATTTATAGTATTTAATGGAAATATTATTGTAGTTTTCAAGTATTTTAGTTTGATCTTGATCCCAGAATGAAATAACTTTTAAACAGATATACTACTGTATGTGGAATTCCTGGATGTTTTTGAAGATTGTCACCAATATGGGTGGTAGTAAAGTCCAGTGGATTCAGATGCAAGCATGTGTGTAGCAGCTTTGGCATAGACTTTTCGTCTTTGGTCAACACTGCATAAAAACGATGTTGGCCAAAGAAGAGAATCTGATGTTGAAAGGGAGCTAAACCAGTTACTAATCTCCTTTGGTAAAGTTGGACACAGAAATTCCTGGTATACGTTGATATGAATTAGTACACCCCATCCCACCCTTACTTCAAGGTAAGTATCCAAAAATAAAAGAGTAGGGAGAACTGGCAACGGTGTTGGGATGGGCTAAACACAGGAACTGGCCGCCCAGTAAGTGTGTGGCTTGTGCACTTCCCCAGAGTGGGATGTACTAGGAATTCCTCTCTGTCCAACTGTGAATACTCATTTTTGAGTCTCTAAAACTCTAAAGCGGGATGTACACGGTTGTCGAACCTACTTGTCAAACTGTGTCCGATGAAGTGTTCAATCATGTAAACCTGCCTTAAGGGAACTGCTAATTGTAGGATAGACAGATGTAAATTGATGAATTTGTATAGCAAAAAATTTTCTATGAAAAAATTCCATTTCAGAATTTTCACGGCTTAATGCCGAACTTGATGCCTTGAGTTCTGCTCTGGATAACATCGAGAAGAGAAACGACTCTATCAGTGATCGATTGAGGAAAATACTTGAAGAGAACCGCTCGATTAAGGAGGAAGCTGACAAGGATGCTGAAAAGAATTCCGAAGTAACTTCATAATTTTATAATAATTGCAGCATTTGTTAGTTAAAGTACTTTTGTAAATATTGTATATCTATGTAATTGAAAATTATAGGGAACATCACAAATTTGACTGGGTCAAATTTTTCATGTTTATTCTACTGTACATAGTGAAATCAAAAGTAAAGATATAAAATAAAATAGAAAGATTTGTTATATATAATTTCCATATATAATTTTAATGTTATCATTGTAGACATTTTATGAAAAATATAGTAATTCATCTTCATTTTGATTTTTGTAATAGTGAATCTTAAAAAGATGGAATTGCCTGTAATATACAGTACAGAAGTATTTTGAAGCCATGATCATCTTTAAGCTGTTGAAATATGATTTTTCAATATTAAACTTACCCGATAATCATGTAGCTGTCAACTCCGTTGCCCGACAGAATTCTACGGGAGGGATACGCCAGCTATCACTATACTAGAAGGGGGTGTACTCACCAGCGCCACCTGTGGCCAGGTACTGCAGTACTTCTTGTTGACACCACCTCAATTTTTCCTCTGTCGTGCTTCCGGCAAGACGTTCTGGGATACGCTTATAATTTTGGAGTATTGTTCACGGCTTTTGGTGAAGTATTTCTCTAAGATTTCGGCTTTCGCTATACTGGAAACTTCTCTATTAGCTTAGATAGCTTTTATTTGGTTTTGATTAATGGTTAACGATCTTTTTGCTTGATTTGGAATCCCCCTTGACTAGCTCTTTGATTCAAGATGTCTGACCTTTCACAAGCCCCACCCCATAGACGATGTAGGTCTTGTAATAGGCGTATTCCGAAGGCCTCGGTTGATCCTCACACCGCTTGTTCTGACTGTAGGGAAAGACCCTGTCAGTTGGAAGATCGATGTGAGGAATGCGCCGGACTTTCGGAACTTGAATTTGTTCGATTCCTTAAATATTCAACCAAGTTAGAGAGAGAGAGAGTTAGGAGGAGTTCTTCTCGCTCTTCGCTTTTTTCCTCACCTCATGATCCTCAACCTTTTCCTCCCCCTGTAGTGGCTACCCCCGAACCTACTATTTGTGCTCAACCTGATATGTCCGATGTTTTGCGTGCCATTCAGGCTTTAGGTGACAAAGTGGAATCGGTGGTTAGTGACCATAAGTCTCTTATGGCAGAAGTCAAAGAACTTAAGGTCAAAAGTGCAGTGGGAGGTGATAGTGCCAGTGCTGTGCCAAGTGCTAGTGTCAGTGCGGTGCCAAGTGCTAGTGTCAGTGTCAGTGTTGTGCGTGAGGGTACTTCTGTGCGTGCCAGTCGTCCTCCCAGTCCGGGACCTCTTGCAAGCTCCCAAGCCAGGGGAGAAGCAATGTCGAAGGGCAAAAGGGTTCGGCAGGCCTTGATCGGCGCACAGAAGTATCCTCGGTGGTTGCGGGCGTGTCTTACAGAGACCGTCACTCCCACCCGCAGACGATTGAGCCCGTCTTTTACTCGTCTGCAGAAGAAATGTCGGGGAGAAAACGCTGGACTCAGGTCTCAAGACCTCTCAAACGCAAAGTCCAGACCTCAAGAGTTCTACAACCTGGTTGCAGTCATTGGATTAGCTCTGACTCTCCGCAGTCATCAGGTGACTGCACACCTCCTAAGAGAGGTAAGGTGATGCCGCAACAGACCTCATCTTCTGTTAAGGCTTTGCCTCAGCAGACCTTAGCGTCTGTTGACCCCAAGATGACTTTGCTGCAGTCCATGCAGTCACAGCTTGCGATCTTAATGCGTGAGTTTCAGGCTGAGAAGGTTACACCTCCTCCTGCGAGCGCTCCGCCTCACCGCAGTCCAGTCTGCCAGGCGTACGAAGTTGAGGTTCCTCAGGCTACCTTACCGCGTTCTGAGTTGCCAGTTACCAGCGGTGTGCAGCAACCTCCGCCTTCCTTAAGGCAACCTCAGCAATGGGAGCAGGAGTCTTATGCCTTACTTCCTCCGCTTCCTCTTGCGGTTAAACCAGCGAGGCAACAACCTCTTGAGGTACGACAACCTCTTCCATCCATGAGCCAGCCACCTCAGCACTCGCTGCAGCGACCTCAACCCTCCTCAAGGCGAGAGCCTCAACTCCTTAGGCTAGCACCTCAGGAACCTCAACTCGCGAGACAGGAACTGCGTTCTGCGCAGCCGCTACCTCAACTCTCGCAGCTCACACCTCAGGAACCTCAACTCGTTCCTCAGGAACCTGCTACTGCGCATCCGCAACCCTTACAGCAAGCGCAACTCTTGAGACAAGAAACTCATGCTAGGAGTCAGCCACCTCAACCCATGCGCCTACCTTCCTCTACTCTTCTTGACCAGTCTTTGCAGCCTGAACCTCAGGTTTTAACTCAGCAACAGAGACTTGAGGATGAAACCACAAGTGTTTATGCACCCGCTTGTTCAGATTCTGCTGTTCAGCATACCGCTGTTACATTACCTCTCACTTCGCTACACTCTGGTGATGAGGTTTCTGAGGAGGAAGCTGCGCACCTGGATCCCTCATCAGACGTGGAAGAACCCAAGTCTTCTCCTCTACCCATTGACTTTCGTAAGGTCCTGGCTCTTTTCAGAGAGGTATACCCGGACCATTTTGTTTCTGCTACCCCCCGCTCTCCTCCATCTGAGTTTTCGCTGGGCATGCAACCTGTTAAGTCAACTTATACTAAGCTCGTCTTTGCTAGGTCCTCTAAGAGAGCTTTAAGAATATTAGGGGAGTGGTTGCAGTCCAAACAGCAACTAGGGAAGACTTCCTTTATGTTCCCACCTACTAAGCTCACTTCTAAGGCGGGCGTATGGTATGCCACAGGAGAGGAACCAGGCTTGGGAGTCCCTGCCTCTGCCCAGGCTGACTTCTCAAGTTTGGTCGACTCTCCTCGTAGATCAGCAATGAGGCGCTCTAAGGTTTGCTGGACCTTTTCCGATTTAGACCACTTCTTAAAGGGTGTATTTCGTGCCTTTGAGATTTTCAATTTTCTAGACTGGTGCCTGGGGGCCTTGAGCAAGAAGACCTCCCCTGCGGACAAGGACTCAGCCATGCTTTTAATGTCCTGCATGGATAAAGCAATTCGGGATGGGTCTGGCGAGCTTGCATCAATGTTTGTTTCAGGAGTTCTTAAGAAAAGGGAGCAACTTTGCACCTTTCTTTCTTCCAGCATCACACCTTGTCAAAGGTCTCAACTCCTTTTTGCTCCGCTTTCTAAGTTCTTGTTCCCCGAAGAGCTTATCAAGGATTTGTCTGCGGCCATGATTCAGAAGGACACTCATGATCTTGTGGCCTCTTCAGCTCGTAAGGCTAAGGTTGCTCCCTCAGTTCCCAGGACTTACCGCACCCCAGTGACTGATACTCCTGCTACAAGGTTTATTCCGCCCTTTCGTGGCAGAGCCCCCAGCCGAGGAAGCTCCCGTCCAGACTCTTCCAGGAGCAGGTCTAGGAAAGATCCCAAGACTTCAAAAGGCAAACACTGACTCTCCTCCTCTCCAGACAGCAGTAGGAGCCAGACTCAAGACCTTCTGGCAAGCTTGGGAAAGAAGAGGTGCAGACGCCCAGTCTGTCAGGTGGCTCAGGGAGGGTTACAGGATACCATTCTGCCGCAAACCCCCTCTTACCACTTCTCCCATCAACCTCTCTCCCAACTACAAGGAAAAGGACAAGAGGCTAGCGTTACACCAGGAGGTGTCGCTCCTGTTACAGAAGAAGGCAGTGGTTATAGTCCGGGACCATCAATCCCCGGGCTTCTACAACCGTCTCTTTCTGGTGGCCAAGAAGACAGGAGGTTGGAGACCGGTGCTGGACGTCAGCGCGCTCAATGCTTATGTCACCAAGCAGACGTTCACTATGGAGACGACGAAGTCGGTCCTAGCAGCGGTCAGGCAGGAGGACTGGATGGTCTCGTTGGATCTGAAAGACGCTTACTTTCACGTTCCTATTCATCCAGACTCCCAACCTTTCCTGAGATTCGTTTTTGGAAAGGTTGTGTACCAATTCCAAGCCCTGTGTTTTGGCCTAAGCACAGCTCCTATGGTGTTTACGCATCTGATGAGGAATATTGCAAAATTCCTCCACTTATCGGACATCAGAGCCTCCCTTTATTTAGACGACTGGCTGTTGAGAGCCTCCACGAGTCGTCGCTGTCTGGAGAGTCTCAACTGGACTTTGGACTTGATCAAGGAACTGGGTCTGTTAGTCAACTTAGAAAAGTCCCAGCTCATTCCCTCCCAATCCATAGTTTACCTGGGAATGGAGATTCGGAGTCAGGATTTTCGGGCTTTTCCATCGGCCCCAAGGATAAGCCAAGCCCTAGATTGCATCCTGAGCATGCTGAAGAGGAACAGTTGCTCGGTGAGACAGTGGATGAGTCTCACAGGGACCCTGTCATCGTTAGTCCTGTTCGTCGAGTTAGGGAGACTCCACCTCCGCCCTCTCCAATTCCATCTAGCAGCTCATTGGGACAAGGATTTGACGCTCGAAGCAGTCTCTATCCCTGTCACCAAAGAGATGAAGACCACTCTCTTGTGGTGGAAGACCAACCTCCTTCTCAAGGAGGGCCTATCGTTAGCGATTCAGACCCCCAATCTTCATCTCTTCTCGGATGCATCAGACTCGGGCTGGGGCGCGACCTTGAACGGACAGGAATGCTCGGGAACGTGGAACAGGGAACAGGAAACGCTCCACATCAACTGCAAGGAGCTACTGGCAGTTCATATGGCCCTAATGAACTTCAAGTCCCTCCTGCTAGGCAAGGTGGTGGAGGTGAACTCCGACAACACCACAGCCTTGGCTTACATCTCCAAGCAGGGAGGGACCCATTCGAGGAACCTGTACGAGATAGCAAGGGACCTCCTCATTTGGTCAAGAAGTCTAAACCTCACTCTAGTAACGAGGTTCATTCAGGGCAACATGAACGTCTCAGCAGATCGCCTAAGCAGAAAAGATCAAGTCATCCCCACGGAATGGACCCTTCACAAGAGCGTGTGCAACAGACTTTGGACCTTGTGGGGTCAGCCTACGATAGATCTGTTTGCCACCTCCATGACCAAGAGGCTTCCTTTGTACTGTTCCCCAGTTCCAGACCCAGCAGCAGTTCATGTGGATGCTTTTCTGCTGAATTGGTCCCATCTCGACCTTTACGCATTCCCACCGTTCAAGATCATCAACAGAGTCATTCAGAAGTTCGTCTCGCACGAAGGGACACGGCTGACGCTGGTTGCTCCCCTTTGGCCTGCAAGAGAATGGTTCACAGAGGTACTACAATGGCTGGTCGACGTCCCCAGGACTCTCCCTCTAAGAGTGGACCTTCTACGTCAACCTCACGTAGACAAGGTGCACCCAAACCTCCACGCTCTTCGTCTGACTGCCTTCAGACTGTCGAAAGATTCGCTAGAGCTAGAGGCTTTTCGAAGGAGGCAGCCAGTGCGATTGCCAGAGCAAGGAGGGTATCCACTCGTAGAGTCTACCAATCCAAGTGGGAAGTCTTCCGAAGCTGGTGTAGAGCCAATGCAGTTTCCTCTACCAATACCTCTGTAACCCAAATAGCTGACTTCCTATTACATCTAAGGAATGAGAGATCCCTTTCGGCTCCTACGATTAAAGGGTACAGAAGTATGTTGGCTTCAGTTCTCCGCCACAGAGGTTTGGACCTTTCTTCCAACAAGGACCTTCAAGACATCCTTAAGTCTTTTGAGACTTCTAAAGAACGTTGTTTACCCACTCCAGGCTGGAATCTAGACGTAGTCTTAAGGTTCCTTATGTCTCCTAGGTTCGAACCTCTCCAGTCAGCTTCCTTCAAGGACCTTACCCTCAAGACTCTTTTCCTCGTCTGCCTTGCAACAGCTAAAAGAGTCAGTGAGGTTCATGCCTTCAGCAAGAACATTGGGTTCACATCCGAATCTGCAACATGTTCTTTACAGCTCGGATTTTTAGCTAAGAATGAACTTCCTTCACGTCCTTGGCCTAGATCGTTTGAAATTCCTAGCCTTTCCAACATGGTGGGTAACGAGCTAGAAAGAGTTCTTTGCCCTGTCAGAGCTCTGAAATATTATCTTAATAGGTCAAAACCTATACGAGGACAGTCAGAAGCCTTATGGTGTGCAATCAAGAAACCTTCGATGCCCATGTCCAAAAACGGAGTTTCGTATTATATAAGGCTTCTGATTAGAGAAGCCCATTCTCACATGAAGGATGAAGACCTTGCTTTGCTGAAGGTAAGGACCCACGAAGTGAGAGCCGTAGCCACTTCGATGGCCTTTAATAAGAACCGTTCTCTGCAGAGCATTATGGATGCAACTTATTGGAGGAGCAAGTCAGTGTTTGCATCATTTTATCTTAAAGATGTCCAGTCTCTTTACGAGAACTGCTACACCCTGGGACCATTCGTAGCAGCGAGTGCAGTAGTAGGTGAGGGCTCAGCCACTACATTCCCTTAATCCCATAACCTTTTTTTAACCTTTCTCTTGAATGCTTTTATTGTTGTTTTTTGGGTTGTTACGGTAGGCTAAGAAGCCTTCCGCATCCTTTTTTGATTTGGCGGGTGGTCAATTCATTCTTGAGAAGCGCCTGGGTTAGAGGTTGTGTAGAGGTCCTTTAGTATGGGTTGCAGCCCTGTATACTTTAGCACCTTAGAGTTGATTCAGCCTCCTAAGAGGAACGCTGCGCTCAGTAAGGAAGACGAACTTAATAAAGGCAGAGTAACGGTTCAAGTCGACTTCCTTACCAGGTACTTATTATTTCATTGTTATTCTGAAATAACTGATTATATGAAATACGGGATACTTAGCTATCCTTTAGTCATGTACACTGGTTTTCACCCACCCCCCTGGGTGTGAATCAGCTACATGATTATCGGGTAAGTTTAATATTGAAAAATGTTATTTTCATTAGTAAAATAAATTTTTGAATATACTTACCCGATAATCATGTTTTCAATATTAAACTTACCCGATAATCATGTAGCTGTCAACTCCGTTGCCCGACAGAATTCTACGGGAGGGATACGCCAGCTATCACTATACTAGAAGGGGGTGTACTCACAAGCGCCACCTGTGGCCAGGTACTACAGTACTTGTTGTTGACGCCACCTCACTTTTTCCTCTGTCGTGCTTCCGGCAAGACGTTCTTGGATACGCTTATGATTTTGGAGTATTGTTCACGGTTTGGTGAAGTATTTCTCTAAAATTTGCAGCTATTCGCTATACTGGAAACTTCTATATTAGCTTAGTTAGCTTTTGGAATTAAATTGATTAATTATGGTGACGAAGAGAGTATGAACTCTCTTTCACCTTTTAATGGCCGACCCTTCCCTTAGACGGAAGTGTTGGTGTCTAAGAGAGTATAGACTCTCTTTCTTAATTTTGCTTAACAAAAGTTATAGATTTATTTTATATCTCTCCGCCTTTTATAGGCCTCTTCGATTAACTTCCTTTTATTATAAAATTATTAAAATTAATTTTTATATTTGTTTATATTCGACCTTTCCTAATAGTAGGCGGTCTTTTCTTGTACCGAAGTTAATTAACATTGAGCCCGTCATTTCGGTTTTACCTGTTAACATATTATGCTATTTTAATGTTTTTGAAAGAATTTCTTTGATAGTCTCGTACTGTTTTCAAAGTTGAACTAACGTTTTGTTTTGTCTCTGCAGTTGTTGACGTTTCAGAACGTTCAACTTGCGCTCTATCGTTACGATAGAGAGAGAATTTTCACGGTGTCACGTTGCAGTAAGAGTAACCGTGTCTAGCGTTTTGTTCATTCTTTCTTAACTTAATGGTTTTAATTCTTCAAAGGAACTTTTCATTTTGGGAAATATTTTCCTTTAACAATAATATGTTTTAACGATATATATGATTGGGCTCTTCTCTCAGGTTCTAAGTCAAGAGAGAGAGAGAGAGAGAGAGAGAGAGAGAGATAGAGACGGAGGGAGAAAGAGGAGGATAAACGTTTCGTTCAAGCGAGTAACGTTGTTATCGTTTTTACTCTTCTCCCTAGTCTCTTTAGGGGAAGAAGGTAAACGCTTCTAGAGTTTTTTTCTTGTTCTCAAGCTTTATGCGGTGAGAGAATTTAAACGTAGTTTATTTGATCTAGTGTTTAGTCTCTTTCCAGCCACTGAATTATTTATCTTTCATTAGATTTTTCTGTTACATTGTAATTCTGTTTTCGCAATTACTAACTTTTGAGAAAGGATAGAATTGCGTGTTTCAGGTACAAACCACTTAAAGTTTCGAGTTCAGTGAAATAAGTGCAAACAGAAAATCAAAAGTGATAAGTGATTAGCGCAAAGTGTCAGTGTTGTGCGTGAGGGTACTTCTGTGCGTGTCAGTCGTCCTCCCAGTCCGGGACCTCTTGCAAGCTCCCAAGCCCAGGGGAGAAGCAATGTCGAAGGGCAAAAGGGTTCGGCAGGCCTTGATCGGCGCACAGAAGTATCCTCGGTGGTTGCGGGCGTGTCTTCCAGAGACCGTCACTCCCACCTGCAGACGATTGAGCCCGTCTTTTACTCGTCCGCTGATCAATTGTCAGGGAAGAAACGCTGGACTCAGGTCTCTAGACCACTCAAACGCAGAGTCCAGTCCGCGAGTGCTCAACCGGGCTGCAGTCATTGGCTCAGCTCTGACTCGCCGCAGTCATCTGTCGACTGCACTCCGCCCAAGAGGAGTAAGGTTCTGCCGCAACAGATCTCTGCTGTTAAGGCTTTGCCTCAGCAGACCTTAGTGTCTGCCGACCCCAAGTTGGCTCTACTGCAGTCCATGCAGTCACAACTTTCAGTATTGATGCGTGAGTGTCGGGCTGAGAAGGTTGAGCCTCCGCCTCCGCCTGCACTCGCTCCGCCTGCGATCGCTCCGCCTGACCGCAGTACCGCCTGCCAGGCGTACGATGTTGAGCCACGTTCTGAGTTTACTGTTCCCAGTGGTGTACAGCTCCCTCCGCCTTCCTTAAGGCAACCTCAGCAATGGGATCAGGAGGCTTATACCTCTCTTCCTCCGCTTCCACTTGCTGCTCCACCATTGATGCAACACTCGGTTGAGGTACAACAACCTCTCCCATCCATGAGTCAGTCTCCTCAGCTCTCGCTGCAGCGAGCTCAACCCTCCTCAAGGCAAGCTCCACAACACCTTAGCCTTGCGCCTCAGGAGCCTCAACTCGCGAGACATTTACTACGTTCTGCGCAGCCTCTACCTCATCGCTCTCCGCTTGCTACTCCGCTTCCGCCAACCACTCAGCAAGCGCAACCCTTGAGTTCAGTCACTCATGCTATGAGTCAGCCACCTCAACGCATGCATCTGCCACTTTCTCCTCAACTTGAGAAATTACAAATGACAATAATAACACCTCATTACTTTCATAACTTGCATTTGTAATCATATACATGTATGCCTACACAAACATTATGATAATGGAGGTTATTTGTCTTACTTATATAAAAATATATATGTATTCCTTGCAATATATTTTTAACAATATCGCAAAATATGGCAAAAATATCTTCAAAACAAAAATGAATCATGAGTTATGAATGTAAGGTAAATATTATGTTGATATTAAAACCCCATGCAAGCATGCATGAAGCACTCTAGCACTGGTCATGGAATTTCTGAGAAATGTTAAACGCCATGCAACACGCTCTGCTTACCTTACAGCATGCTCTACATACAGCATGCTCTGCATACAGCATGCTCTGCATACAGCATGCTCTGCATACAGCATGCTCTGCATACAACATGCTCTGCATACAGCATACTCTGCATTCAGCATGCTCTGCATACAACATGCTCTACATACAGCATGCTCTGCATACAGCATGCTCTGCATACAACATGCTCTGCATACAGCATGCTCTGCATTCAGCATGCTCTGCATACAACATGCTCTGCATACAGCATGCTCTGCATTCAGCATGCTCTGCATACAACATGCTCTACATACAGCATGCTCTGCATACAGCATGCTCTGCATACAACATGCTCTGCATACCTTACCGCATGCTTCTCAGTCATACATCTTTGGTTGTTGCCAACTCACTAGACTGTCAAGCAGTTTCATAACGTTGCCTTCTAGTCTGCTGCTTTTGCACCATTGAAACCCTCACTGAGAGAACTTAACTTTTCTCGGATATGGTCCCTGTAGATGAGAAAGTGCTTTTCTCCCTCCTTCTGATATTCCCTTGAGGACTCTGTCATTTGGAGAGGAGCCTTTAGCTGCGTAGCCTCCTATGGACTTTTATTTAAGCATAACATGCTTCCAGGGAAGGTAATGGTTCCACTTCAGTCACTAACCCCGTCTGTTACCACACCTGCTCCCATAGACCTTGAGCTGTGTTGCAAGACATGCAGTCCAAGCTTAGTCCTTGTTAAAGGATTTTTTGTTTACGGAGTCAGTGTGTCACTGGGAAGACGTTCAACAACCAGCAGAAGTGACTTGTTGTGACGCAGTGCGGCAACCTCAGCAACCCGATAAGGAGTTGTCTGTACGACCCAGACAGTCTAGACAGCTTCGGGTTGTCACTGTACTTCCTCGCTTCCCCATGGTTGACAGTTCACAGACTGTGCAGCAGTACCATGATCTTGTGTCCGGCTCCGTCAGACGACTGGCTTTTAAGAGCTCCCACAAGTCGTCGCTGTCTGGAGATTCTCAGATGGACTATGGATCTGACCAAGGAACTGGGCCTCCTGGTCAATTTTGAGGAGTCTCAGCTCATCCCATCCCAGACCATTGTCTCCCTGGGTATGGATCTTCAGAGTCGAGCTTTTCAGGCTTTTCCGTCGGCCCCAAGGATCTTCCAAGCCCTAGAATGCATCCAGAGCATGCTGAGAAGGAACCGATGCTCAGTCAGGTAGTGGATGAGTCTAACAGGGACACTTTCATCGCTGGCCCTGTTCATCGTGTTAGGGAGAATCCACCTCCCCCCCTTCAGTATCATCTAGCTGCTCACTGGATAAAGGACATGACGCTAGAGACGGTCTCAGTTCCTGTTTCCGAAGAGAGGAGGTCTTCTCTCGCGTGGTGTAAGAACAGCTTTCTTCTCAAGGAAGTCTACCTTTGGCTGTTCAGAAACCCGACCGCCGTCTCCTCTCGGACACATCAGACACGGGCTGGGGTGCGACTTTGGACGGACAGGAATGATCGAGAACATGGAATCAGGAGCAAAGGACACTTCACATCAATTGCAGGAGTTGTTGGCGGTTCTTCTGGCCTTGATAAACTTCAAGTCCCTCCAGCTTAACAAAGTGGTGGAGGTGGACTCTGACAACACCACAGCCCTGGCTTACATCTTCAAGCAGGGAGGGACTCTTTCGTGAAGTTGTTCTAGATCGCAAGGGACCTCCTCATCTGGTCTAAAGATCGAAAGCTCACGCTGGTAACGAGGTTCATTCAGGGCGGTATGAATGTCATGGCAGATCACCTCAGCCGGAAGGGTCAGGTCATCCCCACACAGTGGACCCTTCTCAAGAATGTTTGCAGCAGACTTTGGGCCCTGTGGGGTCAGCCAACCATAGATCTGTTCGCTACCTCGATAACCTAGAGACTCCTGTTGTATTGTTCCCCGATTCCAGACCCAGCAGCAGTTCACGTGGATGCTTTTCTGCTGGATTGGTTCCATCTCGACCTGTATGCATTCCCGCCGTTCAAGATTGTCAACAGGGTACTTCAGAAGTTCTCCTCTCGCAAAGGGACACGGCTGACGTTGGTTGGCGCCGCTCTGGCCCGCGAGAGAATGGTTCTTAGAGGTACTGCAATGGCTGGTCGACATTCCCAGGACTCTTCCTCTAGGAGTGAACCTTCTACGTCTACCTCACGTAAAGAAGGTACACCCAATCCCCCACGCTCTTCGTCTGACTGCCTTCAGACTTTCGAAAGACTCTCAAGAGCTAGGGGCTTTTCGAAGGAGGCAGCCAGAGCGATTGCCAAGGCAAGGAGAACATCCACTCTCAGAATCTATCAGTCTCAAGGGGAAGTCTTCCGTAGCTGGTACAAGACCAATGCAGTTTCCTCAACCAGTACCACTGTAACCCAGATTGCTGACTTCCTGTTAGATCTAAGGAAAGTAAGATCCCTTTCAGCTCCTACGATCAAGGGTTACAGAAGTATGTTGGCAGCGGTTTTCCGCCACAGAGGCTTGGATCTTTCCACCAACAAAGATCTACAGGACCTCCCTAGGTCTTTTGAGACCTCAAAGGAACGTCGGTTGTCCACTCCAGGCTGGAATCTAGACGTGGTCCTAAGGTTCCTTATGTCATCAAGATTTGAACCTCTCCAATCAGCCTCTTTTTAGGACCTCACATTAAAAACTCTTTTCCTCGTGTGCTTGACAACAGCTAAAAGAGTAAGTGAGATCCACGCCTTCAGCAGGATCATTGTTTTCACATCTGAAACGGCTACATGTTCCTTGCAGCTCGGTTTTTGCTAAACGAGCTTCCTTCACGTCCTTGGCCTAAGTCGTTCGAGATCCCAAGCCTGTCCAACTTGGTGGGGAATGAACTGGAGAGAGTACTTTGCCCAGTTAGAGCTCTTAGGTACTATCTAAAAAGGTCTTAACCTTTACGAGGACAATCAGAAGCCTTATAGTGTGTTATCAAGAAACCTTCTTTTCCAAGTTCTAAGAACTCAGTTTCTTACTATTCAGGCTTCTGATTAGAGAAACACATTCTCATCTGAAGGAAGAAGACCTTGCTTTGCTGAAGGTAAGGACACATGAAGTGGGAGCTGTGGCTACTTCAGTGGCCTTCAAACAGAGCCATTCTCTGCAGAGTGTTATGGATGCAACCTATTGGAGAAGCAAGTCAGTGTTCGCATCATTCTATCTCAAAGATGTCCAGTCTCTTTACGAGTACTGCTACACCCTGGGACCATTCGTAGCAACGAATGCAGTAGTAGGCGAGGGCTCAGCCACTACATTCCCATAATCCCATAACCTTTTAACCTTTCTCTTGAATACTTTTTATGGGTTGTACGGTCGGCTAAGAAGCCTTCCACATCCTTGTTGATTTGGCGGGTGGTCAATTCTTTCTTGAGAAGCGCCGAGGTTAAAGGTTGTGATGAGGTCCTTTAGTATGGGTTGCAGCCCTGTATTTTAGCACCTTTGAGTTGATTCAGCCTTCCAAGAGGAACGCTGCGCTCAGTAAGGAAGACGATCTTATTAAAGGCAGAGTAACGGTTCAAGTCGACTTCCTTACCAGGTACTTATTATTTCATTGTTATTGTGGATAACTGATTATATGAAATACGGGATACTTAGCTATCCTTTAGTCTTGTACACTGGTTTTTCACCCACCCCCCTGGGTGTGAATCAGCTACATGATTATCGGGTAAGTTTAATATTGAAAAATGTTATTTTCATTAGTAAAATAAATTTTTGAATATACTTACCCGATAATCATGATTTAATTGACCCACCCTTCCTCCCCATAGAGAACCAGTGGACCGAGGAAAAAGTGAGGTGGCGTCAACAACAAGTACTGTAGTACCTGGCCACAGGTGGCGCTTGTGAGTACACCCCCTTCTAGTATAGTGATAGCTGGCGTATCCCTCCCGTAGAATTCTGTCGGGCAACGGAGTTGACAGCTACATGATTATCGGGTAAGTATATTCAAAAATTTATTTTACTAATGAAAATAACATATTTAATTGACCCACCCTTCCTCCCCATAGAGAACCAGTGGACCGAGGAAAAATTGAGGTGGTGTCAACAAGAAGTACTGCAGTACCTGGCCACAGGTGGCGCTGGTGAGTACACCCCCTTCTAGTATAGTGATAGCTGGCGTATCCCTCCCGTAGAATTCTGTCGGGCAACGGAGTTGACAGCTACATGATTATCGGGTAAGTATATTCAAAAATTTATTTTACTAATGAAAATAACATTATTCATTCATAATTATTAACTGAAAAAATTGTTGTAACTAATATTTTATTTTGGAAAAAGGGGTTATGAAGTGCATTTTCATTATTCCAAAAAATAGCATTTAATTTGATGAAATTGCAGATATTGCAAATGGGATTTAGCTATTTCCAAAAATGGGTAAAAAAGTAGTGGTATAACTCAATCTAATGTTGAGGAGATATAGAGTTAGATAATATTTCCTTATAGCATTTCTGGCTCTAATGTACATTCTGTTTGTGTGATACTGTACCTTCAAAATCAAGCATTCAAATTGTGGCTCTACTATATGTAGTGTAGATACTGTATCTGCATTTGTAAGTATCTCATAATGAAATACAGCATTATATATTATAGTGTAGTTAATAAGGTAGCTTTACTGTATGGTAGTAATATAATGCTGTAAACATAAATACAAGGACTTCATTTCCTGATTCCTTAATATTTTAGATGTTTTAAACTGACAACTATAAGCTACAAGAGGGAATGAAATGATTAAACCACCTCATGATAGAATCAGGATTTGGGTTAGAAAGACCAACAGTTCAGTAATTTTGTCACCATAATTTACTTCCAAGCATGGCAGGTGTGTACTGAACCATCATCCCTGTTTAATCTACTTTGATTCTTGACATATGGACAAGTTTTCTTTTTTAATTTTAATTTCATTCAATTTTCTTTTTTTGTTGAAAATGTATAAAGAATATAGGAAAATTTAAATTTTAATAGTTTTGAGTCTAGAATTGTTGTATTTGCAAAAGATCTGATGAATGCAGATTGCAATTTCTATAGGCTAATTGTATCCAGTATACATTTTGTCTTGACATTACAATAAGCAAGTATACTTGATATTGTCATTAATGTATTGTAAATTCCTTTCCAATTGTGTAGTAGAGTATCCTAAATGTGCCAAATCTTAAAAAAAAAAGAACTTAGTCGCAGCAATGTATATCATACATCCAGAAATGTTTTGTCTTTGATATGAAGAGAATGCTTAAAATTAGGTTTCATGACAAAGTACTTGAAATCCATACTTATTTCAGGTACAATGTTTGAGAGTTCATAATGTACTCCAAGTCATTTACTATATAGTTGATGCAGTCAGACATCTTTAACTGGGCATAAAGGTCTTGAAGTGCTGAGCTTTCAGTTGACAACATTCCTTCAAATAATTTTTATCAGCCTTTTTTTTTTATTGATAGTGGTTTCTTTATGTTATTATTTTGAAATTGTTAGTCTTTGAAGCTTTTATAATACTTTTGTAAAAAAAAGAAGATTGATTATGTTTAATTTCCGATTCACTTGTAAAAATAAAGTTATGAACACAAACTGTAGAATTTTATTTTAGTGCAAAAGGACAAGGTAAATCACAGTACTTTTCACCAATGTTGATGGCCTGTAGATATGAATGATTTCCATTTCATTAAGTTCCTTTGGCCTAGAATCTGAAATGCTAGATCCTTGAACTGAATCTTGGTAGTCAAAATGAAAAATTTTAAAGGAATTTGCATTTTTCTTAACTATACAAAGCTGTAGCTTTTTATAGGGATATTACTTATGGCAAAGCTGGAAATCTAGCCATAAGACTTTTAGCGAAGTACAATTACCCACCTGCTGGTTAGCAGGTACCCGTTCATACACACCTGTGTTGTAACATCAATTTTTCTTGCAGGCAAGACTTATCATGAGACAGGTTTGTATCATTAAGAAAAATACAAATTACTTTCAAATTTGTCATTTGTTCCGACACTCGTCCAAACCCTCGCTATTTATAGGGATTGACTTACCCTCTAGGAGAGTGGAAGTTCGAACCAACTGGATGGTCTTTTACCCGGGGTTTTCCCCTAAGTGCTCTGCACGTAACAGGGAGAAGCCCTGACACCTTGCTAAGCAATTCGTGCAAAGAGTGGTCCGGGGCTTGAGCAATCTGTGTTTGTGTGGTATTAGCAGTGTGACTTGTCTAGGTAAGAATTCTCAGAAACAGGAATTTTAGAATGAACCATAGACGTTACCCAATCCCACCTTGCCAGGGGATATGGGGACGTAACAAAGTACATCTCTATATCAGGTTATACAAGGGAAATGATTCAACCTGTAGACAGCAAAGGGCAGCTTTGCAGAGTACTGTAGGTGCTGTTACCCAACAGGGTGGAAGATAAAAGAAGGAAAGATCCTGTCTGTTTTTGTCATTCATCCCAAACTTAACCATGGTTAAACTCAGCCCTCCCCCATCTGTTACTTGTCCATCAAAGAGTTTGTGGTGTTTAAAGTATTTATTGTGTAGCCACCACATTGTCAATGGAGAACGTCTCGATGTCCCTGTGGGTCACGTTTTGCAGGAAGTGCGCAATGAAGAAGGTCATTTGACGCTTCCTCACGCCCGCTGACAAGGCCTACGTCACAGTAGTTTTCAATATTTAACTTAGCCGGTGATTATAATAGCTGCAGCTCTGCTGCTCGACAGAAAACTCTACGGAAAAAATCCGCCAGCGATCGCTATGCAGGTAGGGGGTGTACTTCAACAGCGCCATCTGTCGTCCAAGTACCCAGTACTCATTGTAAACAAAGAACTCGATTTTCTCTCTGTCGTGCTACCGGCAAGACCTACTAATTCGCTGTTGCTAACTGGATTTGTTTTCACAACTATTTGGTGAAGTACACTATTCTAGTTTTGAGCTTTCGCTGTGCAGGCTTTCTCTTCAATAAATCCTTGCATTCTTTTTTTGATATCGGATTATTTGTTGATGACTTTGGATAGTTTTTGAATTCCCCTTTGACCAATTCAAAATGGCTGACCCTTCTCAAGTCCCTAAATTCAGGAAGTGTAATGCTAGGGACTGTTCAAGGCGTCTTCCGAAGGCCTCTATCGATCCTCACACCGTTTGTTCCAATTGTCGGGATAAAACCTGTCAATTGGAAGATCGATGTGAGGAATGCGTTGGGCTTTCGGAATTCGATTTTATCGAATTCCAAAAATATACACGTAGGCTAGAGAGAGATAGAGTCAGGAGAAGTTCATCTCGTTCTGTTGATTTTTCCTCTCCTCATGCCCCACAACCTATTCCTTCCCCTGTAGTGGTTGCTCCTAATCCCCCTTCTGGCACTCAAGAACCTTCGATGGCTGATATGATGCGTGCCATCCAAGCTCTGGGTGAGAGAGTTGAGTCCCTGGCTAGTGACCGTAACCAGCTCATGGCGGACGTCAAGGAGCTGAAGTGTAAAAGTGCAGTGGGAAGTGATAAAGTGAGTGATAGTGTTGTGGATAGTGTTGCGCTTGAGGGTTCGTCTGTTCGTGCCTGTCGTCCTCCTAGTCCGGGACCTCTTGCAAGCTCCCAAGTCCAGGGGAGAAGCAATGTCGTACGACCATTGGGTTCGAGAGGCTTTAATCAGCGAACAGACGTTCCCTCCGTGGTTTCGGGCGTATCTACCCAAGATCGCCCCACCCACACAAAGACGAGAGAGCCCATTTATTCCTCGTCTGCGGAAGAGGTTTCTCGCAAGAAACCATGGACCAAGGTCTCACGACCACTTAAGCGCAAGTCGGTCCCTTCCGCGCAAGTCCAACGGCCCAGTTGTAGCCACTGGGTCAGTTCGGACTCGCTGCAGTCTTCCGATGACTGCTCACCTCCTAAGAGAGGCAAAGCGGTACCGCCTCAGACTGTTACACCGTCTGTCGCCGCACCTGCTCCTGCAGACCCTAAGTGGTCTTTGCTGCAGACCATGCAGTCCCAATTAACGTCACTGATGCAGGACTTTCGTGCGGAGAAGGTTGCTGCTGCACCAGCCTCTTGCCTACAACCAACCACACACTCGGTTGTGCGTCTTGTGGACGCTGAGGCGACCTTCTTGCGCACTCCAGTTGAGAGAGTTCCGCCACCCATGCGTTCCAGTGTACCCTGCCAGCCGCATGTTGACGTTCAGCGACGCACGGAGCCTTCCGTTGACGTTCGCGAGACACAACAACAGTCAGAGTTGTTTTGTTTTGACGCGGTGCGTCAACCTCCGCAACCCAGTGTGGTTGCCACTGCTCACCCGCATCAGGCTAGACAGTCTGGAGTAGACGCTGTGCGTCCCCGCGCTGCTATGGTTGTTGCCAGCTCACAGACTGGGCAACAGTTCCATGACGTTGCGTCCGGTTCAGTCACGCGTGCACCCGTGCGACCGGACTCAGCTAACCAGCCGTTACCTACTCCATTGCCGCTTCCTCCTCATTACTCGGATGATGGACTTTCGGATGATGATGGTGCCGCTCACGTTGATGAACCACATTCGGATCTTGACGAGCCTAAGTCCACGCAACCCTCTTTGGACTTTAGAAAAGTTCTAGCTCTGTTCAAAGAGATGTTTCCGGACCAGTTTGTGTCTGTGGCTCCGCGCTCTCCTCCGTCAGAGTTTGTATTAGGTATGCCGTCATCCTCGCCTGCCTTTACTAGACTCGTCCTCGCACGCTCGTCCAAGAGAGCTTTACGAGTGATAGGAGAATGGATGCAGTCCAAAAAGAGTCTAGGGAAGACAGCCTTTATGTTTCCCCCTGCTAAACTCTCTTCTAAATCGAGCGTCTGGTATGCCACGGGAGAAGTTCTCGGCTTGGGAGTTCCTGCCTCTGCCCAGGGCGACTTCTCAAGTCTTGTAGACTCTCCCCGCAGGCTAGCCATGAGACGCTCGAAAATATGTTGGTCATCTTCGGACCTAGACCACCTTTTGAAAGGGATATTTAGAGCCTTTGAGGTCTTCAACTTTTTAGACTGGTGTCTGGGAGCTTTAAGCAGGAAGATCTCTCCGACAGAGAAGGAAACTTCCTTGCTCATCATGTCCTGCATGGACAAGGCCATACGTGACGGGTCTAATGAGCTTGCTGCATCGTTCGTATCCGGAGTCCTCAAGAAGCGTGAGAACCTTTGCTCTTTCCTGTCAGCTGGAGTGACACCTTGTCAAAGATCCGAACTTCTGTTTGCTCCTCTTTCTAAGTGCCTCTTTCCAGAGGACTTGATTAAGGAGATTGCTGCTTCTTTGATACAGAAGGACACTCATGACCTGGTTGCGTCCTCTGCTCGCAAAGCCACCTCTTTGCCTACCTTGTCAGCTAGACCAAGGATGGACACTCCAGCGTCCCGATTTATTCCGCCCTTTCGTGACAGAGCCTCCAGCAGAGGAGGTGCTCGTGCCGAAGGGAGACGTGGAAAGAAGAAAGGAACCAAGTCCTTTAAAGGCAGAGTCTGACTGCCAGCTTCTTCAGACAGCAGTGGGAGCCAGACTCAAGAACTTCTGGCAGACCTGGGAGAAGAGAGGCGCAGATGCACAATCTGTGAAGTTGCTCAGAGAGGGGTACAAGATCCCGTTTGTACGAAAACCCCCTCTAGCAACGTCTCCCATCGATCTCTCTCCCAGGTACAGAGAGGAAGACAAGAGACGAGCTTTGAAACAGGAGGTGTCTCTCTTACTAGAAAAGGGAGCGGTAGTCAAAGTCCTGGACCATCAAACCCCGGGCTTCTACAACCGTCTCTTAGTGGCAAAGAAGACAGGAGGGTGGAGGCCGGTGCTAGACGTCAGTGCGCTGAATGTCTTTGTCACAAAGCAGACGTTCTCCATGGAGACCACAAAGTCCGTTCTAGCAGCGGTCAGAAGGGAAGACTGGATGGTCTCTTTAGACCTAAGGGACGCATACTTCCACGTCCCCATCCACCCAGACTCCCAACCTTTTCTGAGATTTGTTTACGAAAAGGTTGTCTACCAGTTTCAAGCCCTATGCTTTGGCCTAAGCACAGCTCCTCTTGTGTTTACGAGGCTGATGAGGAATGTAGCCAAATTCCTTCATTTAGCGGACATCCGAGCCTCCCTCTATTTGGACGACTGGCTTCTAAGAGCTTCTTCCAGTCGTCGCTGTCTGAAGGATCTAAAGTGGACTCTAGATCTGACCAAGGAATTGGGTCTCCTTGTCAATATGGAAAAGTCTCAAGTGGTCCCATCCCAAACTATTGTGTATTTAGGGATGGAGATTCAAAGTCTAGCTTTTCGGGCTTTTCCGTCGGCCCCCAGAACGAGCCAAGCCCAGTTATGCATCCAGAACATGCTGAAGAAGGAACGGTGTTCAGTCAGGCAGTGGATGAGTCTGATAGGGACACTATCATCCCTGGAACAGTTCGTATCGTTAGGAAGACTACACCTCCGTCCTCTTCAATATCACCTAGCTGTTTACTGGAAAAAGGACAAGACGCTAGAAGCGGTCTCGATCCCCATTTCCGAGAAGATGAAGTCTTGCCTGACTTGGTGGAAGGACAGTATCAGCCTCAGAGAGGGTCTGCCCCTGGCTGTTCAGACTCCCAACCACGTTCTCTTCTCGGACGCATCGGACACAGGCTGGGGCGCGACATTAGACGGTCGGGAATGCTCGGGAACTTGGAAGTCGAGTCAAAGGACAATGCATATCAACTGCAAGGAGCTACTGGCAGTTCATCTGGCCTTGAAAAGCTTCAAGTCTCTCCTTCAAGGCAAAGTGGTGGAGGTGAACTCGGACAACACCACGGCTTTGGCGTACATCTCCAAGCAAGGAGGGACCCACTCTATGACGTTGTACGAGATCGCAAGGGACCTCCTCACCTGGTCAAAAGGTCTAAACATTTCGCTAGTAACGAGGTTCATCCAAGGCAGCTTGAATGTCATGGCAGATTGCCTCAGTCGAAAGGGACAAATCATTCCAACAGAATGGACCCTACACAAGGATGTGTGCAAGAGACTTTGGGCCACATGGGGCCAGCCAACCATAGATCTCTTCGCAACCTCGATGACCAAGAGGCTCCCAATATATTGCTCACCAATCCCGGACCCAGCAGCAGTTCATATAGATGCCTTTCTCCTAGATTGGTCACATCTAGACCTATATGCATTCCCCCCGTTCAAGATTGTCAACAAGGTACTGCAGAAGTTCGCCTCTCACGAAGGGACAAGGTTGACGTTAGTTGCTCCCCTCTGGCCCGCGAGAGAATGGTTCACCGAGGTACTTCGATGGCTAGTGGACGTTCCCAGAACGCTTCCTCTAAGGGTGGACCTTCTACGTCAGCCACATGTAAAGAAGGTACACCAAGGCCTCCACGCTCTTCGTCTGACTGCCTTCAGACTATCGAAAGACTCTCGAGAGCTAGAGGCTTTTCGAAGGAGGCAGCCAGGGTGATTGCTAGAGCAAGGAGGACATCCACCCTTAGAGTCTACCAATCGAAGTGGGAAGTTTTCCGAAACTGGTGCAAGTCAGTATCTGTATCCTCGACCAGTACCTCTGTAACTCAAATAGCTGACTTCCTTTTATACCTGAGGAATGAACGATCTCTTTCAGCTCCCACTATCAAGGGTTACAGAAGCATGTTGGCATCAGTCTTCCGTCACAGAGGCTTAGATCTTTCCAACAATAAAGATCTACAGGACCTCCTTAAGTCTTTTGAGACCACGAAGGAGCGTCGTTTGGCTACACCTGGTTGGAATTTAGACGTGGTACTAAGATTCCTCATGTCAGAAAGGTTCGAGCCGCTACAATCAGCCTCCTTTAAAGATCTCACTTTAAAGACTCTTTTCCTGGTTTGCTTAGCCACGGCTAAAAGAGTCAGTGAGATTCACGCCTTCAGCAGGAACATCGGATTTTCATCTGAAACGGCTACATGTTCTCTACAACTTGGTTTTCTAGCCAAAAACGAGCTACCTTCTCGTCCTTGGCCGAAATCGTTCGATATTCCAAGCCTATCAAATATGGTTGGAAATGAACTAGAAAGAGTCTTATGCCCTGTGAGAGCTCTTAAGTTCTATTTAAGACGAACTAAACCTTTACGAGGACAGTCAGAAGCTTTATGGTGTTCAGTTAAGAAACCATCTTTGCCTATGTCAAAGAATGCTTTATCCTATTTTATCAGACTGTTAATACGAGAAGCTCATTCACATCTGAGTGAGGAAGACCAAGCTTTGCTGAAGGTAAGGACACATGAAGTTAGAGCTGTCGCAACTTCAGTGGCCTTTAAACAAAATAGATCTCTGCGAAGTATAATGGACGCAACCTATTGGAGAAGCAAGTCAGTGTTCGCGTCTTTTTATCTTAAGGATGTCCAGTCTCTTTACGAGAACTGCTACACTCTGGGACCATTCGTAGCAGCGAGTGCAGTAGTGGGTGAGGGCTCAACCACTACAATCCCCTAATTCCATAACCTTTTTAATCTTTCTCTTGAAATGTTTTTTATTGTTGTTTTTGGGTTGTCCGGAAGGCTAAGAAGCCTTTCGCATCCTGGTTAATTTGGCGGGTGGTCAAATTCTTTTCTTGAGAAGCGCCTAGATTAGAGGTTTTGATGAGGTCCTGTGGTATGGGTTGCAACCCTTCATACTTCAGATCCTAGGGGTCGCTCAGCATCCTAAGAGGATCGCGAGGCTCCGTAAGGAAGACGTACTTAAAAATGCAGAGTAATTGTTCAAGTCGACTTCCTTACCAGGTACCTATTTATTTTATTTTTGTTATTTTGATAACTTCTAAAATGAAATAAAAAATCCTTAGCTCATAATAATATAAACATATATTGCTGGTCTCTACCCACCCCCCTGGGTGTGAATCAGCTATTATAATCACCGGCTAAGTTAAATATTGAAAAATGTTATTTTGATAATAAAATAAATTTTTGAATATACTTACCCGGTGATTATAAATTAAAGGACCCTCCCTTCCTCCCCAATAGAGACGCAGTGGACCGAGGAGAAAATTGAGTTCTTTGTTTACAATGAGTACTGGGTACTTGGACGACAGATGGCGCTGTTGAAGTACACCCCCTACCTGCATAGCAATCGCTGGCGGATTTTTTCCGTAGAGTTTTCTGTCGAGCAGCAGAGCTGCAGCTATTGTAATCACCGGGTAAGTATATTCAAAAATTTATTTTATTATCAAAATAACATTTTTCATAAAACGGTAGGGTGTACTCCTACCCGTAACGTTATGAGCTTTCAGTCTCCTTTATAAGGAGAAGATCAGGATTCAACGCTCAGTCCACGACCTTGCTACTCCAAACCGAGAATGTGTCGTAGACAATCCTACTCTTGACCTTCCTCCAGCTGACACTTGAGGGGAAGCTCCTGTAGTCTCCTTGAGGTAGCACCTTCAGTTTCTCACTGGCATTGTAACCATTGATCTATATCATTGGTCATGCTACAAAGGACTCCCAGTCCAAAGGGCTCGAATTCTGGGATCCTAGCTGCCATGAAAGAAGTTGAGCATTACCTGGCCTATCGCCGTGAATGAGAGACATTGAGGTCAGCCCATGGGGTTTGCCGACTCTCTTTGTTGAAGCCAACACGAGTGGGAGACCTGTCATCGAGGTCAGGTGAAGATCTTCCTGCTTAGAGTTCTAGGTCGTAGGGGCACAATTAGGGACCGATGGACACGACCCATGCCCCGTGAAGGAGGTCTCCCTTCCGACTGAGGGCAAGTAGGCTCGAAACTCCATATGAACAGAGGCGATGCCAATGTAAAGGAAAGGTTAATTCCTTTCAGTCTGAAGGCAAGGCTCAAAGGCGAGCAGTGGCTTTTCATCGCCAAGACCTATAGAAGCTTTCCTCCCAAATGTAAACGAGGAACTCTACTATTGCTGGAATAGTCCCATCGAGGGGAGAGATACACCTTCCACAATACTAACTAAAGTTCACTTAGCCTGGTAGACCGAAGCCAAAGATTTATGCAGATATCCAGACATCCTCTTTGCTACTTGTTGCAGAAAGAACTCTCAGAGAGGAGAAGCTGGATAGTATCCAAGCGTGAAGTCGCAGAAAAATTATAATAATTTTAAGAATAATAATTTTAAAAATACTAGGAGTTTTAATAATAAGTTTTAATGATGATAATGACAATAAGATATGGCTTTGTGAACTATGTTCACATGTGACTGTTAGAGTAGATCGTGTTGTGGAGGGAGTACTCTCGGGATCCCCGTCAGGAATTGTGGACGAATCAGCTGGGCTTGATGAGTTTTTCTGGAGAGACGAGACTGCCGCCAACACGGCCTGTTCCGAAGAGCAATGTCGGGAAATGGATGAATCCGATTCCCACCAGAGGAATGCTCCGAAGGGGAGACCAAGGAAGTCTTTCTAGTGGATGGGATAGGCAAAAATTGTCTGCTGCTGCTGTCAGTGATTTCTTCCCAAAAGCAGGAAGATTGCTGAACAGTGTTTGGTGGAGGGACTCTCCCTTGGAAGGGGAGTGGACGAATTCAGCTCCCGCCGGAGGAATCTCCCGAAGGGGAGACCAACAGGTGAAAGAAGCCTTTCCCGCCGACTGGAAAAAATTACCAACATCTGCTGCTGCAGTCGGCGAATCTTCCTGCAATCAGGAAGATTGCTGACCAGGGGTTGTTGGTGGGACTTTCCTTTGGAAGGGAGAGTTCTGACACCTGGTGGTGAACCTCCTGGCCACACTGCTTTCTCATCAACAAGTTCTAGCTCAAGTTGAAGGTCGACATCGGGTGTTGCCTGATTTAAATAACGGTACAGTTCGAGCTCTGACCAGAGTCTGGAGACTGAGTAATACAGCATGTGACCCCTGTTCCACTTATGTGATGTATTTGAAGTGAGCTTCAAATCCCGAGAAACCGCCGTCACACCTCAACAGGTGGGTGGAAAAGAAGAAGTGTGCTTTTGTAGCTAAGTTGCGGATTCTTTGGCCTTATTGATTACCCACTACAGGGCAAACCTAACTCGAGGATGAGAATAGGATTTATCCCTAGAAGTGAACATCGGTCGATGGCATACTCAGGTTGCGGGAGATGGTCTTTGTAAGAAAGTCAACAAACAAGACCGAGATCAAGCTAAGGGTTGGTTGAATATGCCTTTCCGGAGGAGGATCCTGCGGATGGAGGGCTAAAGTCGTTTGTACAAGTTCCAAGGGAGCATAGGCTGACGGAGGAGCATAGGCTGACGGAGGAGCATGAAGAGATGCCTACACCATCTGGTGTTCCTAATTGGTAGCCATTCAAGTACTGACCAGACCCAATGTTGCTTAAGGGGGCCGGCCAGCTAATACTGTTTTTTAAGGACAGGACTTTGACATTCATACCACTTAGGTGACTTAGGACATCTCCAAACTGCATAGGATTTTTGCCTCTGACCTTGGGTTTTGCTACGCCAGGGCGATTTATCCTGAAAATGAGTGTTTTTCAATATTAAACTTACCCGATAATCATGTAGCTGTCAACTCCGTTTCCCGACAGAATTCTACGGGAGGGATACGCCAGCTATCACTATACTAGAAGGGGGTGTACTCACAAGCGCCACCTGTGGCCAGGTACTACAGTACTTGTTGTTGACGCCACCTCACTTTTTCCTCTGTCGTGCTTCCGGCAAGACGTTCTTGGATACGCTTATGATTTTGGAGTATTGTTCACGGTTTGGTGAAGTATTTCTCTAAAATTTGCAGCTATTCGCTATACTAGAAACTTCTATATTAGCTTAGTTAGCTTTTGGAATTAATTTAATTATGGTGACGAAGAGAGTATGAACTCTCTTTCACCTTTAAATGGCCGACCCTTCCCTTAGACGGAAGTGTTGGTGTCTAAGAGAGTATAGACTCTCTTTCTTAATTTTGCTTAACAAAAGTTATAGATTTATTTTATATCTCTCCGCCTTTTATAGGCCTCTTCGATTAACTTCCTTTTATTATAAAATTATTAAAATTAATTTTTATATATTCGACCTTTCCTAATGGTAGGCGGTCTTTTCTTGTACCGAAGTTAATTAACATTGAGCCCGTCATTTTGGTTTTACCTGTTAACATATTATGCTATTTTAATGTTTTTGAAAGAATTTCTTTGATAGTCTCGTACTGTTTTCAAAGTTGAACTAACGTTTTGTTTTGTCTCTGCAGTTGTTGACGTTTCAGAACGTTCAACTTGCGCTCTATCGTTACGATAGAGAGAGAATTTTCACGGTGTCACGTTGCAGTAAGAGTAACCGTGTCTAGCGTTTTGTTCATTCTTTCTTAACTTAATGGTTTTAATTCTACAAAGGAACTTTTCATTTTGGGAAATATTTTCCTTTAACAATAATATGTTTTAACGATATATATGATTGGGCTCTTCTCTCAGGTTCTAAGTCAAGAGAGAGAGAGAGAGAGAGAGAGAGAGATAGAGACGGAGGGAGAAAGAGGAGGATAAACGTTTCGTTCAAGCGAGTAACGTTGTTATCGTTTTTGCTCTTCTCCCTAGTCTCTTTAGGGGAAGAAGGTAAACGTTTCTAGAGTTTTTTTCTTGTTCTCAAGCTTTATGCGGTGAGAGATTTTAAACGTAGTTTATTTGATCTAGTGTTTAGTCTCTTTCCAGCCACTGAATTATTTATCTTTCATTAGATTTTTCTGTTACATTGTAATTCTGTTTTCGCAATTACTAACTTTTGAGAAAGGATAGAATTGCGTGTTTCAGGTACAAACCACTTAAAGTTTCGAGTTCAGTGAAATAAGTGCAAACAGAAAATCAAAGTGATAAGTGATTAGCGCAAAGTGTGTCAGTGTTGTGCGTGAGGGTACTTCTGTGCGTGCCAGTCGTCCTCCCAGTCCGGGACCTCTTGCAAGCTCCCAAGCCCAGGGGAGAAGCAATGTCGAAGGGCAAAAGGGTTCGGCAGGCCTTGATCGGCGCACAGAAGTATCCTCGGTGGTTGCGGGCGTGTCTTAAGAGACCGTCACTCCCACCCACAGACGATTGAGCCCTTATTTTGCTCGTCTGCAGAAGAAATTTCGGGGAGAAAACGCTGGTCTCAGGTCTCAAGACCTCTTAAACGTAAAGTCCAGACCTATGCCAGACGTACGAAGTTAGAGTTCAACAACCCGGATGCAGTCATTGGGTTAGCTCTGACTCTCCTCAGTCTCAGGTGACTGCACACCTCCTAAGAGAGGTAAGGCGATGCCACAACAGACCTTATCGTCTGTTGATCCCAAGACGACTTTGCTGCAGTCCATGCAGTCGCAGCTTGGGGTCTTAATGCGTGAGTTTCAGGCTGAGAAGGTTACACCTCCTCCTGCGAACGCTCCGCCTCTCCGCAGTCCAGTCTGCCAGGCGTACGAAGTTGAGGTTCCTCAGGCTACCTTACCGCGTTCTGAGTTGCCAGTTACCAGCGGTGTGCAGCAACCTCCGCCTCCTCCTGCGAGAGCTCCGCCTCACCGCAGTCCAGTCTGCCAGGCGTACGAAGTTGAGGTTCCTCAGGCTACCTTACCGCGTTCTGAGTTGCCAGTTACCAGCATTGTGCAGCAACCTTAACCTTCCTTAAGGCAACCTCAGCAATGGGAGCAGGAGTCTTATGCCTTACTTCCTCCGCTTCCGCTTGCGGTTTCACCAGCGAGGCAACAATCTCTTGAGGTACGACAACCTCTTCCATCAATGAGGCAGCCACCTCAGCACTCGCTGCAGCTTAGGCTAGCTCCTCAGGAACCTCAACTCGCGAGACAAGAACTGCGTTCTGCGCAGCCGCTATCTCAACTCTCGCAGCTCTCACCTCAGGAACCTTAACTCGTTCCTCAGGAACCTGCTACTGCGCATCCGCAACCCTTACAGCAAGCGCAACTCTTGAGGCAGCAACCTCATGCTATGAGTCAGCCACCTCAACGCATGCATCTGCCACTTTCTCCTCAACTTGAGAAATAACAAATGACAATAATAACACCTCATTACTTTCATAACTTGCATTTGTAATCATACACAAACATTATGATAATGGAGGTTATTTGTCTTACTTATATAAAATATATATGTATTCCTTGCAATATATTTTTAACAATATCGCAAAATATGGCAAAAATATCTTCAAAACAAAAATGAATCATGAGTTATGAATGTAAGGTAAATATTATGTTGATATTTAAACCCCATGCAAGCATGCATGAAGCACTCTAGCACTGGTCATGGAATTTCTGAGAAATGTTAAACGCCATGCAACACGCTCTGCTTTCCTTACAGCATGCTCTACATACATCATGCTCTGCATACAGCATGCTCTGCATACAGCATGCTCTGCATACAACATGCTCTGCATACAGCATGCTCTGCATTCAGCATGCTCTGCATACAACATGCTCTACATACAGCATGCTCTGCATACAACATGCTCTGCATACAGCATGCTCTGCATTCAACATGCTCTGCATACAACATGCTCTGCATACAACATGCTCTGCATACAGCATGCTCTGCATACAACATGCTCTACATACAGCATGCTCTGCATACACATGCTCTGCATACAACATGCTCTGCATACCTTACCGCATGCTTCTCAGTCATACATCTTTGGTTGTTGCCAACTCACTAGACTGTCAAGCAGTTTCATAATGTTGCCTTCTAGTCTGCTGCTTTTGCACCATTGAAACCATCACTGAGAGAACTTAACTTTAATCGGATATGGTCCCTGTAGATGAGAAAGTGCTTTTCTCCCTCCTTCTGATATTCCCTTGAGGACTCTGTCATTTGGAGAGGAGCCTTTAGCTGCGTAGCCTCCTATGGACTTTTATTTAAGCATAACATGCTTCCAGGGAAGGTAATGGTTCCACTTCAGTCACTAACCCCGTCTGTTACCACACCTGCTCCCTTAGACCTTGAGCTGTGTTGCAAGACATACAGTCCAAGCTTAGTCCTTGTTAAAGGATTTTTTGTTTACGGAGTCAGTGTGTCACTGGGAAGACGTTCAACAACCAGCAGAAGTGACTTGTTGTGACGCAGTGCGGCAACCTCAGCAACCCGATAAGGAGTTGTCTGTACGACCCAGACAGTCTAGACAGCTTCGGGTTGTCACTGTACTTCCTCGCTTCCCCATGGTTGACAGTTCACAGACTGTGCAGCAGTACCATGATCTTGTGTCCGGCTCCGTCAGACGACTGGCTTTTAAGAGCTCCCACAAGTCGTCGCTGTCTGGAGATTCTCAGATGGACTATGGATCTGACCAAGGAACTGGGCCTCCTGGTCAATTTTGAGGAGTCTCAGCTCATCCCTTCCCAGACCATTGTCTCCCTGGGTATGGATCTTCAGAGTCGAGCTTTTCGGGCTTTTCCGTCGGCCCCAAGGATCTTCCAAGCCCTAGAATGCATCCAGAGCATGCTGAGAAGGAACCGATGCTCAGTCAGGTAGTGGATGAGTCTAACAGGGACACTTTCATCGCTGGCCCTGTTCATCGTGTTAGGGAGAATCCACCTCCCCCCCTTCAGTATCATCTAGCTGCTCACTGGATAAAGGACATGACGCTAGAGACGGTCTCAGTTCCTGTTTCCGAAGAGAGGAGGTCTTCTCTCGCGTGGTGTAAGAACAGCTTTCTTCTCAAGGAAGTCTACCTTTGGCTGTTCAGAAACCCGACCGCCGTCTCCTCTCGGACACATCAGACACGGGCTGGGGTGCGACTTTGGACGGACAAGAATGATCGAGAACATGGAATCAGGAGCAAAGGACACTTCACATCAATTGCAGGAGTTGTTGGCGGTTCTTCTGGCCTTGATAAACTTCAAGTCCCTCCAGCTTAACAAAGTGGTGGAGGTGGACTCTGACAACACCACAGCCCTGGCTTACACCTTCAAGCAGGGAGGGACTCTTTCGTGAAGTTGTTCTAGATCGCAAGGGACCTCCTCATCTGGTCTAAAGATCGAAAGCTCACGCTGGTAACGAGGTTCATTCAGGGCGGTATGAATGTCATGGCAGATCACCTCAGCCGGAAGGGTCAGGTCATCCCCACAGAGTGGACCCTTCACAAGAATGTTTGCAGCAGACTTTGGGCCCTGTGGGGTCAGCCAACCATAGATCTGTTCGCTACCTCGATAACCTAGAGACTCCTATTGTATTGTTCTCCGATTCCAGACCCAGCAGCAGTTCACGTGGATGCTTTTCTGCTGGATTGGTTCCATCTCGACCTGTATGCATTCCCGCCGTTCAAGATTGTCAACAGGGTACTTCAGAAGTTCTCCTCTCGCAAAGGGACACGGCTGACGTTGATTGGCTCCGCTCTGGCCCGCGAGAGAATGGTTCTTAGAGGTACTGCAATGGCTGGTCGACATTCCCAGGACTCTTCCTCTAGGAGTGAACCTTCTACGTCTACCTCACGTAAAGAAGGTACACCCGAACCTCCACGCTCTTCGTCTGACTGCCTTCAGACTTTCGAAAGACTCTCAAGAGCTAGGGGCTTTTTGAAGGAGGCAGCCAGAGCGATTGCCAAAGCAAGGAGAACATCCACTCTCAGAATCTATCAGTCTCAAGGGGAAGTCTTCCGTAGCTGGTACAAGACCAATGCAGTTTCCTCAACCAGTACCACTGTAACCCAGATTGCTGACTTCCTGTTATATCTAAGGAAAGTAAGATCCCTTTCAGCTCCTACGATCAAGGGTTACAGAAGTATGTTGGCAGCGGTTTTCCGCCACAGAGGCTTGGATCTTTCCACCAACAAAGATCTACAGGACCTCCCTAGGTCTTTTGAGACCTCAAAGGAACGTCGGTTGTCCACTCCAGGCTGGAATCTAGACGTGGTCCTAAGGTTCCTTATGTCATCAAGATTTGAACCTCTCCAATCAGCCTCTTTTTAGGACCTCACATTAAAAACTCTTTTCCTCGTGTGCTTGACAACAGCTAAAAGAGTAAGTGAGATCCACGCCTTCAGCAGGATCATTGTTTTCACATCTGAAACTGCTACATGTTCCTTGCAGCTCGGTTTTTGCTAAACGAGCTTCCTTCACGTCCTTGGCCTAAGTCGTTCGAGATCCCAAGCCTGTCCAACTTGGTGGGGAATGAACTGGAGAGAGTACTTTGCCCAGTTAGAGCTCTTAGGTACTATCTAAAAAGGTCTTAACCTTTACAAGGACAATCAGAAGCCTTATAGTGTGCTATCAAGAAACCTTCTTTTCCAAGTTCTAAGAACTCAGTTTCTTACTATTCAGGCTTCTGATTAGAGAAACACATTCTCATCTGAAGGAAGAAGACCTTGCTTTGCTGAAGGTAAGGACACATGAAGTGGGAGCTGTGGCTACTTCAGTGGCCTTCAAACAGAGCCATTCTCTGCAGAGTGTTATGGATGCAACCTATTGGAGAAGCAAGTCAGTGTTCGCATCATTCTATCTCAAAGATGTCCAGTCTCTTTACGAGTACTGCTACACCCTGGGACCATTCGTAGCAACGAATGCAGTAGTAGGCGAGGGCTCAGCCACTACATTCCCATAATCCCATAACCTTTTAACCTTTCTCTTGAATACTTTTTATGGGTTGTACGGTCGGCTAAGAAGCCTTCCACATCCTTGTTGATTTGGCGGGTGGTCAATTCTTTCTTGAGAAGCGCCGAGGTTAAAGGTTGTGATGAGGTCCTTTAGTATGGGTTGCAGCCCTGTATACTTTAGCACCTTTGAGTTGATTCAGCCTTCCAAGAGGAACGCTGCGCTCAGTAAGGAAGACGATCTTATTAAAGGCAGAGTAACGGTTCAAGTCGACTTCCTTACCAGGTACTTATTATTTCATTGTTATTGTGGATAACTGATTATATGAAATACGGGATACTTAGCTATCCTTTAGTCTTGTACACTGGTTTTTCACCCACCCCCCTGGGTGTGAATCAGCTACATGATTATCGGGTAAGTTTAATATTGAAAAATGTTATTTTCATTAGTAAAATAAATTTTTGAATATACTTACCCGATAATCATGATTTAATTGACCCACCCTTCCTCCCCATAGAGAACCAGTGGACCGAGGAAAAAGTGAGGTGGCGTCAACAACAAGTACTGTAGTACCTGGCCACAGGTGGCGCTTGTGAGTACACCCCCTTCTAGTATAGTGATAGCTGGCGTATCCCTCCCGTAGAATTCTGTCGGGCAACGGAGTTGACAGCTACATGATTATCGGGTAAGTATATTCAAAAATTTATTTTACTAATGAAAATAACATTTTTCAAATTTTATATCCTCCCCTGACACTTAATATTAAGACCTGGGATTACTACCCTATATAGACCTGATGTAGACCACCAATAAAATAGTTTTTTTTTTCTAAAAGTAATTTTTTTTTGCTAGATATGAATTTTTTCATTATGGTAAAAAAATAAACCCCATAAATCAGGAAAATAATTGGAAAAGGGGCTCAATTTAATTGTTTTATAATATCTTTGTAAGTTATAAACCATATTTCAACACTATCTTTAAAACTAAGGGAGAAGATAGAATTTGAAGGTCAATAACTATAGATTTGAAATACGGGCGTTGAAAGTTTTTCTTAGTATTTTTACTAAGACATAATTAATGAATCATGATTATAATGAATTTTTATCCTTTTTTTAATATTAATAAATCATTACGTCAGATGATAGACTGTTAGTTGAGGAGATATTGGAAGAGGGAATAAGGGAACCATATGGGGAATGCTGGGGGGGGGGGGGAATGCAAAAAATAAATTGGAATTGAAGTAAGAAAGCATATAAAACAAGAACTCATGAAATTAATGAAAAGTAATGTGACATACAAAATTAGAAGAAAAAAAAGAGAAGAGAAAGCAGAAATGACCAAGGTAAAGTTTGTAGGCTAAGTAGTAATTGCAGAAGAGATTATATAGGTGAACTTAACACTAAGGAAGCTATAACAGAAATGAAGATAATGGTAAAAAGGATATCTTAAAGATAACCGCCCTTGTACCATGGAAGGTAACTAATAACAATGAACTTAATGCAGATTGCAGTTTTGCACCCTCACATCTATAATCTCGTAGTGTGCCCATAAAGTGGCAATAGTAGTTACAACTACTTAATATATATATATATATATATATATATATATATATATATATATATATATATATATATATATGTATATATATGTATATATATATATATATATATATGCATATATATACATATATATATATATATATATATATATATATATATATATATATATATATATATATATATATATATATGAGAGAGAGAGAGAGAGAGAGAGAGAGAGAGAGAGAGAGAGAGAGAGAGAGAGAGAGAGAGAGAGAGAGAGAGAGATCATATTTAAACGCAATTTCCAGATTTCGAGGGATGCTCCTAACTTAATAATAAAAATTTCTTCTTCTTTGAGAGACAGAGAGACAGAGTTATAGTGTACTGTGTTGTTGTGGAATGAACTGGGCAATAAGAAACCTAAAAAGATTGAACTGTTGAGAAAGAAGGAATAGAGAAAAGAAAAGAATATATTTATCAAATGTGGAAAAAAAGAGAGAAGAAAATAAAAGAATTAGAATAAAGAAGAAAACCAAGGAGGTGCCGATGGAAAGGCGAATCCCTTTGCCCAACAACTGAACTGAACTGAACTGAAAGTTCTCCCTTTGCATTAGACAGGCTATGGAAGTTAGGAATAAAAATATTCAAGCTTTGGTGTTTGTGTAAGAGTGAAATAATGATAATGAATTTGTAAATTGCAGCGCTTTGCAATACAGTAGTACTGTGCACTGTGGGTGACAAACAAGGAACCTGGAACATGGAACTGCAACCTCTACCAGATGTCCAGATCTTTGTCTCGGATTTTACCTCATGATTAGTAAGTACTCAGATAGAATTGTATGATTTGCTAATGAAATGTCTGTGTTTGTGTGCATTATAGGAGTTGGATTTGTTTGTCAATTTAGCTAATTTGACAAATATTGGTCTCGGTTATTGTGGCCCCATTAAATGTTCTATAGTACTGCCTCAGGCTAACTGTTGTACTGTACTTTATTGGTTAATTCAGGTAGTTTGTAGAACGTCAAATTCACCGCTAATTAATTCTTGTAGGAGTTTGTATGTTCGGTTTTAAGATAGGCCATATCTTTTATTAGGTGAAATGGTATTGAACTTCATTTCTCTATGACTGAACTGACACAGAATATGTCCGTCGTTCTACAAACGTTCTGTCAATCATAATCATCCTATTTTGGTATGGCATAAGCCAGTAACCTTCCCTGATAGAATATTGCAAACAGCCAACCCGTTGAGATACTACCGCTAGAGAGTTATTGGTTCCTTTGGCCAGACAGCACTGCATTGGATAAAATTATAGTTACGGACGGGGCAACAGGTCGAACAGAAGATACATGTTTTCCTGTAGTGAATAACGTGCTTTAACCGAATTTGACCTTCATTTCAATGGCAAACAAACAGAACAACTAGTTCGATTACTTCGTTCCCCACTACACACTATACTCAATTTTGTTTAATGAGGCGCATTTGCACAGACTCGCAGTGGTGCCCTATTAGCTTGGAAAGTTTCCTGATTGTTGATTGGTTAGAATTATCTTGTCCAACCAGTCAGCGATCAGGTAACTTCTCCGAGCTAAAAGGGCACCCCTGCGAGTCGGTGTAAATCTGCCTTACTAAAACGAATTGACTATAGCTAAAACTGGTATAATTGAAATGAAGCCAAATTCAGTGAAATTGCTTTATTCACTAGAGGAAAACATATTTTCTGTTCAAAATTCTTTACCCTAAATCTAATGGTTTTTGCTCCGCTTTGTGTTTGCTTCGGTTGAGGTTAGATAATTATTTCAGGTTTTTTTTTTTTCTTTTTTTTTTTTTTAGAAAATCTGAAGGTTGTTGGGTAAAATTATAGAACAATCCAGGCTATTATTACAGTTTCATCCATTATGGGAAATCTATTATAATAATATATTTCCCGAGTAAAGCAAGTCTTTTGTAGTATTTCTGTAAAATATTATCTGTCGCAAATGCCTAGTTCTTTACATATCGACGATCAAACTCACGCTACTCATGTCTTCCTCCTAGATTTTTTCTAAGTCTGTTGTTATTGTTGACTGTGACTTGTATTTGCTTAAATGAGCCCTGTAACCACTATAATCCGCTGACAAACTAGTCCACAATGAAGTTTTACACGTTTGGCCAATCACAGCGCCTGTCCACTATGACGTCATACATGTTTGGCCAATCACAGCGCGACAATACAACAGCGCGACAATACAACAGCGCGACAATACATTATCTTCCCAGGCATTTCACTTCGTTCTTAGACATGGAGACCATAGAAAGCAAGTCATCTCATGTTGCACAAGAAGTTGAAATTCCATCTTCTTGTCCTGACTGTTTCCTAACTTACAATGAATTTGTTGAAAAACTAGTGCATTTGTGCCAGAGACACAATTTAATTTTACAAAATAAAAATTGTCCTGCATGCCAAGGAACCTTCCCAACGGCTTCACGTTTTCCTCAAAGCAGCAGCACATCTTTATGAACCAACAGTTTAAGGTAAGCTTCATTAATTTGTAGAGTATATTATAATAGTGATAGTATAACGATGTATACAGCAGTACCATCACTTTGGATTTGGTTTGATGGATGTGTTAGGTAGTGGCTGTAAGGGGGGGGGGGGGTGTGGTCGCAGGGGCTAGGCCTAGGTAGGGGTACAGGGCCCTAGGTTAGGTGGTTGTATTAGGTTCGGTAGTGTCCCGATAATCACTGTGGCCTTAAGAGGGGGTCGCAGGGGGGGCAGAGCCCCCCCCCCGGTAGGCCTAGGTAGGGATACAGGGCCCCTATGCTAGGTTAGGTGGGTTTTCTTAGGTTCAGTAGTGCCCTGAAAATCCCTGTGGCCTTAAGGGGGGACGCAGGGGGGGGCGGAGGCCCCCCCCCCCCGCCCATAGGGCTAGATAGGGGTATAGGGGGAGGGGTGGTGGAAGGATAAGTATTCATTTATTGCAAATATCATTTGACGCCCCCCCCCCCACCCAAAACCCCGGTTCCCACCTGGTATCCCCCATAATTGTTGGGATGAAGTAGGGTCTTTCTGCATTCTGGGACAACTTGTTGTTTTAATTCCAGTTACATAGTAAATCTCTAAATCGGATGGTTTGCGGTCAAAATAAACGTTAAATTCGTTGGAACTACACTATTTCTGATGCAACAAATATATTTTTATTCCAGTTTCCCCATAATGGATGAAACTGTAAATTTACCCAATCCAGAACTATATTTCCAAGAGAAAAAAACAACTATTCCTACAGTAAATAATGTGCTTTCAACAAATTTGACCATTATTTCCAGTGCAAATAAGCCGTTCTACCGGTACGAAACCCCCCTTCCCGACGGACACGGGTGAGAACCTTGGACTTTTGGTGTGCAAAAAGGACAAAACGTCATAATTTAACACATCTGAGATTTTTAAAAGGCCACAGTCCCTAACAAATGCACCTAACCTAATCTAGTAGTTCCTAGGTCATAGACCTAACTGAAGGCAAGCCACCGGAGACCCCTTCCCAAGTTTCAAAAAATAATTTGGTTACCTCAGAACAGAGACTCCTCCAGTCAACACTTGTATTTGGAGAAATTTGGAGGCTTTTGATAACCATTTTATGATCCCAATTTTTGGTGAGCTAATGTTTTACAAATAGAATAAATTTCCAGAGTTCGACGTGGGCCTTATCAAGGTATGTTCCTTAATAAGAACGAACACCATAACCGCACCTACGTCTCTTTTTTTCAAGTCTTGGCAAACTTTACAGAAGAGTTACAGTAAAAAATATGCTGGTCTTCCCTAAAAGCTAAGTCAGAATTGCACTTGGAACACTAACCTTTGAGGGATAACACAATGAGCTTTTAAAAAATTATTCACGACACTAGGAGTACCGGGATACTCACCATGAAACGGGGCTCCATAACACACAACCACAACTACAAAGGAACTGAGGAATTTTCCTTTGAAAATGGGGCATGTGTCGCAGAACTACCTACGTCACACTCAAGCATACAAACATGCCCAAATATGGCAAACATCATCATATGGTATGGGAAGGAAGGAGGAGGAGCTACTTACAAAGGAACAAACAGGAGTAATTCCATTATCATCATCATCATCACATGCTAAGCTACAACCCTAGTTGGAAAAGCAAGATGCTATAAGCCCAGGGGCTCCACAAGGGGAAATACCCCAGTGAGGAAAGGAAACAAGGAAAAATAAAATATCTTAAGGACAGTAACATTAAAATAAATATTTCCTAAATAAACTATAAAACTTTAACTAAAAAGGAAGAGAAATAAGACAGAATAGTGTGCCTGAGTGTACCCGCAAGCAAGAGAACTCCAACCCAAGACAGTTGAAGACCATGGTACAGAGGCTATGGCACTACCCAAGACTAGTGAAACAATGGTTTGATTTTGGAGTGTCCTTCTCCTAGAAGAGCTGCATACCATATCTAAAGAGTCTTTTCTACCCTTATCTCGAGGAAACTGGCCACTGAACAATTACAGTGCAGGAGTTAACCCCTTGGGTGAAGAAGAACTGTTCGATAATCACAGTGTTGTCAGGTGTATGGGGTGTAGAAAGAAAGTGGAAGGATGGCTTGTGCGCAGGAAGCATAAAGTTGTTATCGTGCAACAAGCTATGCACGAACAGGAGCAGATAGTTAGCGGGGTGGTTGGGCTAGTAATTACCCTGCTCACTAACATACCTGGGCTGTAAACTCACTTTGCTTTTGGCTCAGGGGAAGAACGGACATTGCTGCTCTTCCCCCTCACCAATTATTGACTTGCCATTACTAACTAAACGCTTTGTTTTCTTTTACTTTTCAGTGTGTGCGTGTGTGCTCTCTTCTTGGCTGTCCTCATGCGGACCTGCCCAGGACCTGAAGGTCGCTCCTGTGGGACTTTCATATCGTCCGTTGTTACGGACCTACATCTGTTGTGTTGTGTCTGCCAGGGGTGGCGTTGTGACCAGGACATTACCTGCCTTGAATGCCGGGTAGTCTGCATCCCTGTGGGAGAAATTTGGGTGCCGGCGTAAGAAGTCCAAAAGGTATTCTTCGCCTTCGGGGTCTTCCTCAAAGTTAAAGAGAACCAAGGCTTCTTCTTCCACCCCTCTCCCCCCAAAGCTCCTGTTTGGTTGGTTTCTCCTGCAGAACCATTGAATAGAAGTGTAAACAAAGCAACTCTAGGTTAATATTGGGTTCTCAAGGGATGGTGCTGCTTTCCCTAGCAAAGCAGCTCGGCCCCTGCCCCCCCGAGTGAAAACTGTTCTTTTTCTGATGTTTTTGAGGTGTGGCCGTCCCTTGGTTTGACCGGCCCCCCTTCGAAGAAGGCACTTTTTGATCTCCCTCAACTCGGTGTGGAGAGGAAGTAAACACCAACTTCCTTGGAGATGCATCCCTTGTCATTGCTGAGTGTAGGCTTACGAGATCCTCAGGTGTCATCTGCTGTGTCTGCTTACGATTCCCGCCCTGCCTTTTCCGCCGCCTCTGTTGCCGTTGCCGAAGACTGAGCTTCCCCCCATCCTGAGCCGACTCTTCCGTCGGGGGCAGGCCAAATTCCGAGGCAGGTCTCTCCTGGGGGGCTTATCTATCTCGTCCTAGAGTGAGATCCCTCTTAGAGACCCCAAGTTCTTCTAGACATCTTCCTGTTCCTGCTGAGAGATCCTCCCCTTTGGAAGATATTGGCCGACCTCTCAGAGCTCGCAGGGTACGTGGTCCTCCTTTATGCATCAGACGTTCTCCTTTGCCTCCGGCTAAGAGACGTCTTTTTGTCACTCCTCCTTTGCCCATCGAATGATCCCCCTTAGAGGATCGTCACTCGCTAGGACCTCACCGCTCGCCCACCCCTCGTCACTCATTCCCGACCCTCGCCTGTTTTATCGGACCCTCCCCAGACTCGCCGTTCACCAGCCTTGAGGCATTCGCCTGTCCATCAGCACTATCCAACTTCTCGCCATCTGACAGCTATTCGTGGTTTGCCAGCTACTGTAGAATCTCCAGATTTTCCGACTGCTCATGGAGCTCCCACAGTTTGTGGTTCGTTGATTGTTCACAGTCCTCCAGCTTCTCGCCAACGGTTCGCCATTTGCCAGTTTCCCGTCGATCACCAGCTGCTTGTTATTCTCTGGCAGCTTGTCATTCACCAACGACTTGCCGATTTCCAACTAGTAAGCATTCAGTAGTTTCCTGTCATTCTCCAGCTGCTCATCGTTTCCCAGCTTCATAGCGTTCGCCAGCTCCACAGCGTTTGTCAGCTTCACGGCGTTTGTCAGCTCCACGGCGTTTGCCAGCTTCACGACGTTCCCCAGCTGCTCACCGATCTCCAGCACCTCGTCATTTGCCAGCTGCGCATCGTTCCCCAGCTGTGCTTAGTTCTCCTGTGACACACCATTGGTTAGTTTCTAGGCATTCGCCAGCCATCCGTCGTTTGTCAGACCGTAGGTGATCTCCTTCAGATCAGACAGTCTTCCTGACACTCTACTTATCGAGCTTCTTGTAGTTCGTCGAGTCATTGGCACTCACCAATTTGCTGTTCGCCAGCTCTTCATAGGGGTTCTTCCTCTCGTTCTCCATTCTGCAAGCGCTGATTGTCAGATGCAGATTGCCTTTCACCCTTAGAGTGTAAGTCTTCTGTTTCCCACAGATCTACCAGCAATCACCACTCTCCAGCCAGGGTATCAAGAACATCTCGCCAGAAGGATTACTTCTGACGATCTCTCCTTCAGGAAGAACCTACCTCTAGGGAACCCAACGAGCTGAAACAGGTAAGCCACTCGGTTCCGTTACCCTGTAAGGTGTAAACTTCAAAGCCGCAGATGTCACCTTCTTCACACCCTTCTGTCCGGCCATCAATTGATCCAGGTAGAAATGTCCTACCGTTTTAGAAACCCTCAGCTTTGATCCTCTCAGGGGACCTTCTGGGAAATGCCGCAGTGGGGAAAGAACCATGGTTCAAACCCCTGGTCAGAGAAGTCCACCAGGCCTTTGTGGGAGGTGTCCCACCTCTACAATCAACCATTACTCCTAGGATTCCGCTGGAAAAGTCATCCTTTCCTCCAACTAACCCATGGAGTAAATCTACAGTCCCCAATCCTCAGGAGCCCCTGGCATCTTCCATCTCTCCCCTTAAGAGGAAACGAGGAGTAACTGAACAGCAGGATTCATCCCGGATCAAGCTAACACTGGTATGGACTGCTAAGCGGAGACTCAGCATTGTTGTTCCCACTCCTCCGGGAGTAGGCCTCTCAAGCCAAGTCTCTCTTAGAGAAGAGTCTCTGGTGGGTTCTTTTCTTCCCTCTCCTATTGAGATAGTGCCACCGGAACTATGACCAGTCTCCAAACCCTTACGGGAGAACGTCTCTCCTCAGTAGGTGAGACATGGAGGGAAGATCGTTCAAGACCTTCACTCCTGTAGGAATTCTTTCTTCATCAGAAAGAGTTGAAGGATGCCAAAACTTTGCCCAAGTTTTGGGCAAGGGTATAAAGACCTGTGCAAGAAAGTCATAAATGATCATCTTCGAACACTGCAGGGGCATCAGCAACCAACACCCGTTGTGCAAGGGACGATGGGTGCTCTCCAAGGGGTCCTCAACGACTCCCTAGGCTTCTTCAGTCGACTCTTTCATGTAAAAAAGTCATCTGGAGGCTGGAGACCAGTCATCGACCTCTCAGCTCTGGACAAGTTTGTCAAACAAACTCCGTTCAGCATGGAGACGGCAGACATGTTCAGACAAGCGGTAAGACCACAGGACTTCATGTGTACACTGCACCTAAAGGACGCATACTTCCAGATCCCAATCCATCCGTCTTCAAGGAAGTATCTAAGGATCATCCTAGACAACAGGAGATAACAGTTCAAGGTGCTGTGCTTCAGTCTTTCCACAGCACCTCAGGTTTTAAGAGAGTTTTCACCCTAGTGTCATCTTGGGCTCACAGAATCAGCATCCGTCTCCTATGATATCTGGACAACTGGCTTATTCTAGCAGACTCGGTAGCAACCCTTCTTCAACAATGAGACAAACTTTTGAGGTTTTGCCAAGATCTGGAGATCATGGTAAACCTTGAGAAGTCATCACTGCTTCCCTCTCAGTGAATAGTGTACTTAGGTATGATCATAGACACCGATCAACAGAAAGTCTTCCCATCAGATGAAAGGGTAGTGAGGCTGAGGAAGGTAGCAAAACCATTCTTCAGATGAGAAGAACTCCTAGCCCAAAATTATCTCCTCGGGCACCTAGCATCCTTGGTTTGTCTAGTTCCCAACATTTGCCTCAGGATGCAATCTCTCCAATGGCGACTAAAGTCCAACTGAAATCAGTCCAACGATTCCTCGGACGTTCTAGTTCCTATGGGACTGGAAGAACAGATGGTGGGTGGCAGACGAGAATCTGCACAGGGGTGTCGACTTTCTCGTCCTTCCCCCGGACTAGATGCTCTTTTCAGGTGCATCAAAAGAAGGGTGGGGCCCCCGACATGCGGCACCACACAGCCTCAGGTCTATGGTCAGAGTCCGAAGAGTACCAAGACATAAATCTCCTAGAGATGAAGGCAGCCTTCTTAGCCCTTCAACAGTTTGTGGCAGGTCACTCAGTGGTGTTAATTAGCAACAACACCACGGTAGTGGTTTAAATCAACAAACAAGGCATTACCTTTTCGCAGTCCCTATCCCATCTAGCAATAGATACTGATGGGCAAAAAGACAACTTGGTGACCCTATCAGTATGCTTCATTATGGGCAAAAGGAATGCGCTCGCAGACAGCCTGAGCGGAGGGACTTGCGTTGTCATCTAGAGAGAAATTTTCTGTCTGTGTGATTTGGCTATAGCTCGACCGCTCGTTTGATTGACAGCAATCAACTACATGATTAACTGTTATGCCTTTTTCTTGCTAGAGAGTACGAGCTACTCTGGGGTTACCGTATGTAAGTGGATATACACGACCAACTCTCATGGGAATGAAAACAATGACAGGACAGGGTTCACCCAGATACAGACAGTTGCTTGCAATCGATTACTTATTTGAAAGTAATCAACTTGGAATGATTACTGGCTAAGTAACCTCTCTGCCCCTCGGGAACCCCGTGAGAAGTGACCTTTCTCTTGAGAGTCAAATGTTCCTTCTTCTCAATTGCATCCTCCAACCCTTGTGGTTGGTCAACAGCACCTCAGCGTTGCTGGCTGCCCTACTGGGTACCTGGGTGATCAGGTATCCCCGAGTCCATCTCAGATTCTGATGACTCGGAAAGGAAGACTAGTTTCTCCTGAAAGGGTTCTTGGTACAACTGGTCTTCTGCAGCCTTTCCCTCCGCTTTATGAGCGAAGGCCTTCTCTGGGAGTGCAGAGACTTCTCACCAACATCCCGTAGAATGCTTAACGATCAGGAGGGCTTTATCCATATAGCTTCAGCTCGTGGAAGCGTAACTCTACTCTTGGGATCAAGGAAGAACCTGCTGTTCTGCGTACGCGCCAGAGCACAACAACAACGCAACCTACTTTGCATCTGGGCGTGCAAACAATCTGCACACGTAGGAGAGATGAAGGTTGCTCACCAATCTCCTATGGGAGAAAGGAAGAGCAGGAATGTTTTCTCCTGGATGCATAAGTTACTTTAACTTACTTAATTCAAGGGCTGCTTTTCCGGTCCAGCACAGCAGGAGAACCCTACTCTCTACAGGACCTCCACAGTCATTTTATCATGTTTGTTCGAAAGCATTCAACATTTCACAAGGCATATTGCTCACTTACTGTTAAATCGTCACTATCTTCAATCATTTGGATGTCCCGGGGGAGCTTATTGTATAATCTCGGGGCCTCATATATAAAGGCTCTAGAGCCTACAGTAGACATATATGTAGGTTCCAATAGTTTGAAACCATATGTAACTATTCGCGTCTCGACACAATTTTTCGGCTCTTAGATAATTTGGACGACTGGTTCTGATAAATTGGTGGGTTATTGTACATATTTTAAACTCAATTCTCGCTTTAAGAGGTAGCCAGTGTAAATCAATCAGTATAGGAGTGATCCTTTCTCGAGGTGGGACACCTTTGAATGTTCTGTTCTTTCTTTACCAAGATACGACTTTTCTCACCTCAGTATTCAACTAAAAAAATTTTTTTCCAATACTTTTCCATTAGAAAGCTACCGTACCTCAGCGTGCAATAGAACTTCAGGCTTGAAATCCATTTCTTGGCACAGTGTAGCAGGTAAATGGTTGTTCAATGCATTTGACTTTATGAAGTTAACTGTTTTAACAATTGATTGCATAAGTTTTTAAATCTTTTGGCAGAGTTTTGAAGGTAATACTTGACACTTTGTAGTTTGAGTACAGTCACTCTATATTTTATTTAGATTTATATACACTGCCTCAGGTCAGAATGGGACAAGGTTTGGGAAAACCTACTGAATTATCTTAATCCACTGATATCAACCAAATCCCCATTAAAGTATTATCAAGTCTTTGCGAACCAAAGAAAATTACTTGCCGATCCCAGGGTTGAGAACCCCTGGCTTAGAGCCACCCGTTGAGATACTATCGCTAGAGAGTTATGGGGTCTTTTGACTGGCCAGACAGTACTACATTGGATCCATCTCTGGGTACGGTTCATTTTCCCTTTGCCTACACACACTGAATAGTCTGGCCTATTCTTTACATATTATCCTCTGTCCTCTTACACCTGACAACACAGATTACCAAATAATTCTTCTTCACTCAAGGAGTTAACTACTGCACTGTAATTGTTCAGTGGCTACTTTCCTCTTGGTAAGGGTAGAAGAGACACTTTAGCCATGGTAAGCAGCTCTTCTAGAAGGACACTCCAAAATCAAACCATTGTTCTCTAGTCTTGGGTAGTGCCATAACCTCTGTACCATGGTCTTCCACTGCCTTGGTTTAGAGTTCTCTTGCTTGAGGGTACACTCGAGCACACTCCTCTATCTTATTTCTCTTCTTCTTTTGTTAAAGTTTTTATAGTTTATATAGGAAATATTTATTTTAATGTTGTTACTCTTCCTGAAATATTTTATTTTCCTCTTTTCCTTTCCTCACTGAGCTATTTTCCCTGTTGGAGCCCCTAGGCTTATAGCATCTTGCTTTTCCAACTAGGGTTGTAGCTTAATAATAATAATAATTAGAGCATAGAAATCTTTTGGAGCTAAAAGAAGCCTGGTTGGCTCTTCAACAATTTTGTCTCCTGCTCCAAGGTAACTTGGTGGTATTGATGAGTGACAATATCACTGCAGTGTTCTACACCTGCAAAGAAGGGGAGGGGGGGGGGACGAGTACATGAATGAATATGTATGGGTGGGTGGATGAGTGTAGGCGTGTTGATATTAGTGTATGTGAGGGTGTGTGTGTGTGGGTGTGGGTGTGCCGATGTGTGTGTGTGCTCCTGTTGGTGGGGTGGGTTTGTAGATGTAGGTGTATGTGTATGTGTATGTGTATGTGTGAGTATGTGTGGGTGTTGGATGGGGGTAAGTGTAGATGCGTTTAAATGTGTGGGATGGAGGTAGATGCATGTGTGTGTGCATTTTGGTGTGTACATGTGTGAGTAAAAATGTGTGTAGATGAGTATGTGAGTGTGTGTTTGTAGTTGGGTGTGTCAGTGTGGGTGCATTGTGATTGGGTGTGTATTTTGGTGGGAGAGTGTGTGTTGTGGGTGTGTGTGTGTTGGGGGGGGGGGGGATTTAGGTTTGTGGGTTGATTAGTTTGTTTGAGTGTGGATGTGTGTGCGTGGGTGTGCATACCTCTGGTTGCATATGTGTATGTGGGTTTGTGTGTTGGTGTGTATGTATACATACTAAGGTAAAATTTTATTTAAATACTAAAAGTTATGTATAGGTTAAAGACACGAAGAGAATTGAATTGGCATTACGTAAGAGAGAGAGAGAGAGAGAGAGAGAGAGAGAGAGAGAGAGAGAGAGAGAGAGAGAGAGAGAGAGTTCTGAACAATTACAATGATTAGTGCTCTTCCCTATAAGTGTTCTCACTCTTGACAATGTATCCGTGCATGGCACATTATTGGTTTTGTTCGCTAGTTATTACTTTTGAACATCTTTGTAGATTAAATTTTTCTCAATATGATTATCATTTCATAATAACGCTTACTTGTAGGATTCTTTCTACTACAATTCATGTAACTTTGATGGCAGGATTGTCATTGTAATTTTCTAAAAAAAAAATCTTTAAAGAATTTTCTTAGTAATCAAATTATCTTTAAATTTTCTGTTCGTGTAGGCCTAGTCTTTTGATATTTTCGGTGATCAATTTATTCTGAAGAAGTGTTTCAATTCTTTCATTCTACCTTGTTTCGAGTATTGTTTTCCTGTCTGGTCTTCATCCGCTGATTCTCATCTTATTAAATTTCTGATTCCTGATCTAGATATTAATCTCTGGCACCGTCGTTCAATAATTTCATTATGCATGTTGCATAAGATTTTTCATAATTCTGACCATCCTTTACATTCAGATCTTTCCGGACGGCTGCATCCTGTTCGTAATACTAAGCATGTAGTTAATTCTAATTGTCAAGCATCCTCCATCATGAGGCTCAATAATACACTGTATTTTAGAAGTTTTATTCCAGCTGTGACCAAGTTGTGGAATGATCTTCCTAATCGGGTAGTTGAATCGGTAAAACTTCAAAGATGCAGCAAATGTTTTTATGTTGAACAGGCTGACATATGTCTTTTTATAAGTTTATATTTGAAATATATGTTTTGATGTTACTGTGTTTAAAATATTTTATCTTAATTGGCTCCTTCTCTCTGGTTACGGATCATTTTCTGTTTGCCTACGCACACTATCCGAATAGTCTGGCATATTCTTTACACATTTTCCTCTCTCCTCATACACCTGACAACACTGAGATTACCAAACAATTCTTCTTCACCCAAAGGGTTAACTACTGCACTGTAATTGTTCAGTGGCTCCTTTCCTCTTGATAAGGGTAGAAGAGACTCTTTAGCTATGGTAAGCAGCTCTTCTAGGAGGACACTCCAAAATCAAAACATTGTTCTCTAGTCTTCGGTAGTGTCATAGCCTCTGTACCATGGTCTTCCACTGTCTTAGGTTAGAGTTCTCTTGTTTGAGGGTACACTCGAGCACACTATTCTATCTTATTTCTCTTCCTCTTGTTTTGTGAAAGTTTTTAAAGTTTACATAGGAGATATTTATTTTGAAGTTGTTACTCTTCTTGAAATATTTTATTTTTTCTTGTTTCCTTTCCAATCTGGGCTATTTTCCCTGTTGGAGCCTCTGGGCTTATAGCATCTTGCTTTTCCAGCGTGGGTTGTATGCTTGGATGTGCATGGTATGTGTGTTGGTGTGGGTGGGTGTGGGTCTGCAGATATTTTTGTGCCAGTTGGTGGGGTGGCTTTGTAGATGTAGGTGTATGTGTACTGTTTGTGCGAGTGTGTGTGAGTTTGCATATGTGTGGGTGTTGGGTGGGGCTTAGTGTAGATGCGTGTAATTGTGTGGGATGGGGGTAGATGCGTGTGTGTATTTTGGTGTGTGCGTGTGAGTGTGGGTGAAAATGTGTGTGTAGGTATGTGAATGTAACTAAGGGCGTGTGTGTTTGTAGGTGGGCGTGTCAGTGTAGGTGCATTGTGACTGGGCGTGTGTATGTTGGTTGGAGAGAGTGTGTGTGTGTGCGTGTGTGTGTATTTATATGTTTGTGGGTTGATTAGTTTGTTTGAGTGTGGATGTGTGTGGGTGTGCATACGTCTGGGTGCATTTGTGTATGTGAGAGGGTGGGTTTGTGTGTTGGTGTGTGTATTATTATTATTATTATTACTACTAGCCAAGCTACAACCCTAGTTGGAAAAGCAAGATGCTATAAGCCCAAGTGCTCCAACAGGGAAAAATAGCCCAGTGAGGAAAGGAAATAAGGGAAATAAATAAATGATGAGAATAAATTAACAATATATCATTCTAAAAACTAACAGCGTCAAAACAGTTATGTTCTATATAAACTATTAACAATGTATACATACTAAGGTACAAATTTATTTAAATACTACTAAAATTTAAAAGTTATGTATAGGTTACGGACACGAAGAGAATTGAATTGGCATTATGTAAGAGAGAGAGAGAGAGAGAGAGAGAGAGAGAGAGAGAGAGAGAGAGAGAGAGAGAGAGAGAGAGAGAGAGAGAGAGAGAGATGGGGGCATCTCTGCGCAATTACAATGATCAGCGTTCTTCCCTACAAGTGTTCTCACTCTTGGCAACTTATCCGTGCATGACACATTATTGGTTTTGTTCGCTACTTATTACTTTTGAACATCTTTATAGATTATATTTTTCTCAATATGATTATCATTTCATAATAACGTTTACTTGTAGGATTCTTTGTACTACAGTTATTGTAACTTTGATGGTAGGATTGTCATTGTAATTTTCTAAAAATATCTTTAAAGAATTTTCCTTGTAATCGAATTATCTTTAAATTTTCTGTTCGTGTAGGCCTAGTCTTTTGATATTTTCTGTGATCAATCTATTCTGAAGAAGTGTTTTAATTCTTTCTTTATACCTTGTTTCGATTATTGTTCTCCTGTCTGGTCTTCAGCTGCTGATTCTCATCTTAATTTGTTAGTCAGGAAATTACGGTCTATTAAATTTCTTATTCCTGATCTAGATATTAATCTCTGGCACCGTCGTTCAATAATTTCATTATGCATGTTGCATAAGATTTTTCATAATTCTGATCATTCTTTTCATTCAGATCTCCCTGAACAGACCAAGTTGTGGAATGATCTTCCCAATCGGGTAGTTGAATCGGTAGAACTTCAAAAGTTCAAACTTGCACCAAATGTTTTTATGTTGACCTGACTGACACAAGTCTTTTTATAGTTTATATATGTAATTTTTGGGCTCAAGCCATGGCGTCCTGATGGAAGGTTCCTGTTTGGTAGCTTCCTTGGGTATAAGACTACTAAGATATTCCCAGAGAATTTAACCACAGGTTATCACAGAATTCTAACTTCTGGAGCGAGTATCTCAAAGGTTTCCCTTTAAGACATCGTAATACAACAGGGGACACGCATGTCTGGTCGTGCCACATAGCTATCTCCACCCCGAACAGAGTTAACGCTTCGGTGTGTAAGGGCTGAGAATAGCTGGGAGCCGTTCCACAGCTAATCTCACTCGTGGCTACTACTGATACTCGAGACGTAAACAAACGGACGCCATTGCTCTAATGACGTCACGCGCGTCTTTATCCTTTGTTTAGTAGCTGCCCTACTGAGACGGATTTTCCCTTGTGTGAACTTTATCGTTTTGCATCTTCGCTATGTCGTTACCTTCAGCCTCGCCTTCTTCTGGAAAGTTGAGTACAAGGTTCCAGTATTGTTTAATTAAGCTCTGGCCGTAAAGTAAATATTATTTCGCGAAATAATTGATGTTTTGTGGCAGAGCTGTGCCTCTACCGGACCCGCCATTTTATGGCGTCGTTGTTGTTTTGCATGTCTTATTTAGTTAGCCACAACAACGCTTCCGGCATTATATACTAATCGAATACATTAGTTTATTTAGTCTTCATAGCTAGGAACTTTTATATCGTGTTTAGACGCTTTTTATCGGTCATCGATTGACCTCATACCAGTCGGCTACTATAGCCCCCAGGCCAGGAGCCTATATACAAGTGTTCATGCATGATTTATCAGTGATCCTAGACTAAGTTATGAAGATAGTGGCATTATTATTTTACAATACTTTTGACTAGTGATGCAAATGTTTTCGCCTTCAGGGACCATATAGGGGATAGGCTAGTCAGTGATTCTTTCTAGCCTAACCTAACCTTAGGACCCCTATATGCTTCCTTCATCCCCTGCCTTGGCACTCCCTCTATTTAGCCTTGATCCCTTTTCTGAGTAAAGGGATTTATTGTCTAATAGAGTATTTTATCGCCTCTCAGTCCTCCCTAAAGGAATGAACCCCCTTTAGGATTGCGTCTGAGAGTGAGGTTAGGCTAGCCTACCTCTATGGCTAGGATAGTCTACGACTTTCCTGCGATAGCGATACGTCTTCTTCCTTGCCTAGTTCAGGACTTTTAGCCCTGATCTAGGCCGGGTTAGGAAGGTTTCTCTGTTCCATGCTGAAACTGTACTCTTGCACCGTTTTAGCCGATCAGCCTATTCTTAGGTTAGGGAGTGTCCTCCCTTCCCTTTGTGGCCGCTCTGGTACAGAAACCCTTCCTGGGGAGACCCCTCTCTTCTCCCTCCCCACCTATCTCTTGTATAGCCTAGCCTATGCTTAGGTTAGCTTATACTCATCTGTCCCCTGTCCTACAAATCCTCCTTAGGGTGGAAGAGTAGGGCTACCCGAGCTTCCCTGTGCTGTCCGCTCTGGTACATATACCTTCATAGTGTCCTATAAGGTTAGTTACTAGTGTAGCTCTGCATAGGGGAGTCTCCCCCCCCCCCCCCTCTTGGGTGTTCCCTAGTCCTCCCTTGGGCTACCTGCTCCCGGTCCCTAGTGACCCCTGCTTATGGATGCTAGAGCCTGTCTCTATCATGGGTACACCCCCTCAGGGAGGGGGAGGGATGTCTGGAACCCTGACGGTACTTCCTGCATCCCTTCCTCCCTCCCCCTGTCTCTCTATCTATCCGGGTGCCGGTCTCTTGCCGCCTCTACTGCCGGCAATACCTGCCTCCCTCTTGGTGACTTCCCTACCCTTGCCGCCAGCCCCCCCGTGTACCGAGGGACTGCCGGCTGCCGCCGGCTACTACCGGCGGCTCTCCTACTCCTATCTATTCGTCCGCTTGCCGGTCGATCTCCGGAGTGCCGGCATATACTGCCGGCAACCCGATACTACCTGTACCATCCTTACCCCAGTCACCAATCCGGCATCCTCCGGCTGCCGGAGCCGCCGCTCCCTGCCGGCGTGCCGCCGTTGTGCCGGCGGCCGCCATCCTGGTATCTAACTGACTTTGAAAATTGTCTGTTCTAGTGCCAGAATCTATGCTGGAGCGAGCTCCGGCGTGCCGGCGGCTTGCCGGATGCCCCGGAGGCGTCAAGAATACTTGCACCCCCTCTCTGTAGCTATCATAAGACTAAGATAGCCCTACCTTGCAAATAGATAAGCTGCTTTGCTTCTAAGATCAGTACCTAGTACTGCTCTATTAGTGATCATGCTGTCTCTTTGCATTCTTCTATTTCCAGCATGCTATGTGCATCTTAGCGCGGCTGGTTGCCAGAAGCAGTTACCCTTAATGAGGCCTTCTGGCTCTTATCTGGGAACCGAATGAATTCGATCCCAACCTTGTCCTTGGCTTTCCATGGAGTTCCAATATAATGGGAATCCTAGGAAACTATATCCAATGATCTCGGTCATTTGGATTATCCCAGGACCAAGCCTATGGTAACCAGCCGGGCGAGATGCATGGAGCGTGTTCTCCTTTACTGTTTCATTCTCTATGCATCACACCTTCCTTAAGTTAAAATTAATGATTAATATTAACTTAATTTAAGAGCCATTCCTATGACTCCCCCATACTCATTTTCTCTTTCTTCCACAGGAGGAGCAGATGAAGTGCGATTTCGCCTACTGTGCTGTGAAACGCTCGCAGTTTTACGGACATACGGCGTGCAGGACTCACGCCCCTTGCTCAGACAAGAAAGGGGATTGGAAGTTCTGGAATCCACTGGAATGTACGGTCTGCCAGGCCTACCTAGTTGAGGCCTTCCATAACCCTCCCTCAGCGGAGGTTAGAGACATTGCTCGTGAGAAACTGCGCAAGTGGGTGCGTGGTTTTCAGAGAAATGCTACTGGACCGTACCTGGCCACCGAAGAACTGAGGTCCCTGTTGTTCCCTAAGGCCTCCCCTGACTCAGTGGTTCCAAAGGAAGCAATCCCCACTGTCCAAATTTCAGTGGAACCTGATGTGGTCATGGCTCAGTCCATGCACGAGTGTCGTTTGGATTCCGAGGATGATGAACGGATCTCTGACGTCTCGGAAGACACGGAGAAGACGCTTATGGCTCAAGGAGCCGAAGAGGACGAAGACAAGGTGGAATACACCGAGTCGGAGATTGGAGCTACTCCCTCGTCCATCCCTCCGCCTACTCCTACACCGACGGAATTGTCCCTTCCGTCTACCTCCTCGACCCCGGATCCTTCCTCTTCCACCCAAGAACTGATCCGACTGATTAGAGCTGTCATGGACGACAGACTGAAGGAGAACCAGGAGTCCATCAGGTCTATGATTGGATCCAGAGACACGAAGAAGATCTCGGTCAAGGATCTCCCAGCTTGCTCTCATGCCAACCCGTGGAGGTATGCAGAGCATATGGTTATTGCGACCGGCAGGATCTTTGTTAGTGACAAGATCGGCACGGTCCCGTTGGAAGATGTGGAGTTCTTCCCAAGCTTCGAGGCCTACCCGGACTGTTACGTCCGACTTCGTTCCGAACCTGCCTCGAAGGAGGAGACCGAACCTAAAGAAGAGATAGTGTTCGATCTCGCAAAGGCCCAGGCTATGCTAGCCTCCGCATTTAAGAGCAGGGGCTTTACCTGCTCTAAGCTTCCTGCCTTGAGCAAGAAGCATCCTACCTATGTCGCACCTGACACTGCGATTCTTCCATTTTTGGAAAAGGCCTTAGCTGCATGCCTTAAAGCGGCGGAAGAAGGAAAACCCTGCCCTGCACTGGAGGAGTGCAGACCCTTCTCCATCGTGACACCCCCTGACACTAGGCAATGGAAAGATGTCCAACATACTTTCGTCGTGGGTAGGCTCGATCCTGACGTCGCCGGACGTCAGTTTAATGAAGACCTCCCTAAGCTCAACGATCACCTCCTTCGCCGGGAACAAGACACGAAGGAGAGGCTTGCAGCTTCGCTTTCTCATCAAGTCCAACTTGAAGTAATGGCCTGTGACACAGCAGTACCTGATCACTACATGGTACTGGCCAAATCCCACTTACTCACGGTAATGAAGGACTTGTACCATTTCATAAAGGCTCGTAGAGCCTGTCGTGAATTCGTGTTTGTCGGTGCCACCGTGAAACACGAACCCCGGAGGCTGATTTCCTCCAACATCTGGGGAAAGCACCTGTTTCCTTCTGACCTTGTCAAGGAAATAACTGACAGAGCCGCCACGGAGAATAGGAACCTTCTCCACAAGTGGGGCATGTCCAGAAAAAGGAAAACCTTTCAGGACGATGGACCTCAGCCTAAGAGGAAACCTCAGAAGCCGAAACCCCAGCAACGTCAACAACGACGTCAGTTTCCGGGACCCGCTACCTCCCAAGTGGTTGCCCAACCACAACAGACCTTTCAATTGGTCCCCCAACCGGTGTTGTCACAGTCACCGGTCTTCACCCCTGCCTTTGAGCAGCCATCCACTACCTTTCATGCCAGAGGTAGAGGCTCGTCCAGGGGTGCAAGCAGAGACGCCTCTCGTCGTCCCTCCAGAGGTAGAGGAGGAAAGGGAGCTAGCGGCCGAGGCAACAAGTCCTCGGGACACCAGAAGCAATGAAGTGCTTCCGGTGGGAGGAAGACTCCGCCAATTCCAGGATCGTTGGACCTTCGATCCTTGGGCACACAGCATCATCAAGAACGGTCTAGGCTGGAGTTGGGTGCAACCACCCCCAATCTTCCAGCGGTTCTTTCAACCATCAACCCCCATTCTGGAAGAATATGTTCTAGACCTCTTGAACAAGAAGGTGATAAGGAAGGTAAAGTCCACCAGGTTCCAAGGGAGACTGTTTTGCGTTCCCAAGAAGGACTCAGACAAGCTCAGAGTCATTCTGGACTTATCCCCCCTCAACAAGTTCATAGAGAACAACAAATTCAAGATGCTGACGCTTCAACAAATAAGGACCCTTCTGCCTCAAGGTTCCTACACGGTCTCTATAGACCTGGCGGATGCCTATTGGCACATTCCAATGAACCATCACGCTTCCTCCTACCTAGGATTTCGACTCCAAAGGAAAAGCTACGCCTTCCGGGCCATGCCATTCGGCCTCAATGTGGCCCCTCGGATCTTCACAAAGCTGGCGGATGCCATAGTACAACAGCTCCGCCTAAGAAACGTCCAGGTGATGGCCTACCTCGACGACTGGCTAGTCTGGGCTCCATCGCCCGAAGAGTGTACAAAGTCTTGCGACGAAGTTACCCAGTACCTAGAACACCTGGGATTCAAGATCAACGAGAAGAAATCTCGCCTCTCTCCGGCTCAGAAGTTTCAGTGGTTGGGAATCCACTGGAATCTTCAGTCACACCGCCTTTCCATCCCCCAGAAGAAAAGGAAGGAAATAGCAGGGTCTGTCAAGCGACTACTGAAATCCAAACGCATTTCAAGACGACAGCAGGAACGAGTTCTAGGCTCTCTACAATTCGCCTCAGTGACAAACCCAGTGCTTCGTGCACAGCTAAAGGATGCCGCGGGAGTCTGGAGACGATCGGCATCCATCGCTCGAAGAGACCTCAAGAGACGGCTTCCAAACAGACTTCGACGCCTCCTAAAGCCGTGGTCGGAAGCAATGGCCCTGAAAAGGTCCATTCCTCTCCAACACCCTCCTCCATCACTCAACATCCACACGGATGCCTCTCTGGAGGGCTGGGGAGGTCACTCCCACCTGAAACAAGCTCAAGGGACCTGGTCTCCACTATTCAAGACGTTCCACATAAACATCTTGGAGGCCATGGCGGTCCTTCTTACTCTGAAGAAGCTATCCCCGCCGCCCTCGATCCACATCCGTCTAACCCTAGACAACTCGGTGGTAGTTCGTTGTCTCAATCGCCAGGGCTCAAGATCGCCCCAGATAAATCAGGTGCTTCTCCCAATCTTCCGTCTGGCGGAGAAGAAGAAGTGGCACCTGTCTGCAGTTCACCTACAAGGATTCCGCAACGTGACAGCGGATGCTCTATCTCGGACAAACCCGATAGAGTCGGAATGGTCTCTAGACGCAAGATCATTCTCCTTCATCTCCCATCAAGTCCCAGAACTTCAGATAGATCTCTTTGCAACGAGCGACAACAATCAACTTCCTCTGTACGTAGCCCCGTACGAGGACCCCAAAGCAGAAGCGGTGGACGCCATGTCACTGGACTGGAACAGATGGTCGAAGATATACCTGTTCCCTCCCACCAACCTTCTGTTGAAAGTCCTCTCCAAATTGAGAACCTTCAAAGGGACAGCGGCCCTAGTGGCTCCCAAGTGGCCCCGGAGCAACTGGTACCCCCTGGTCCTGGAGCTGCAGCCCAAGCTGATCCCTCTCCCGGGCCCAGTTCTCTCTCAACAAGTACAGAAGTCGACTGTCTTCGCTTCATCATCGAAAATCAAGGACCTTCATCTCATGATTTTCTCTCCCTTGCCGCAAAGAAGAGGTTTGGGATCTCGAAGAAAAGTCTAGACTTCCTAGAGGAATACAAGACCGAATCCACGAGACGGCAATACGAATCATCCTGGAGGAAATGGGTCTCCTTTGTTAAAGCAAAAAATCCTAAAGAAATCACCATTGATTTCTGTATGTCCTTCTTCATTCACCTTCATGGACAAGGATTAGCAGCCAATACGATTTCAACTTGCAAATCGGCTTTGACTAGACCAATTCTATATGCTTTCCAAATTGATCTGTCCAACGACATCTTTAACAAACTGCCGAAAGCATGTGCTCGCCTACGCCCAGCACCCCCTCCGAAACCGATCTCCTGGTCACTAGACAAGGTGCTCCATTTCGCCTCCAACTTGGACAATGATTCATGCCCCCTCAAGGATCTGACTCAGAAAGTTATATTTTTATTTGCTCTCGCCTCGGGAGCTCGAGTCAGCGAAATAGTGGCATTATCAAGAGAAGAGGGACACATCCTGTTTGCTGATTCAGGAGAAGTGACCCTCTCCCCCGATCCGACGTTTCTCGCCAAAAATGAATTACCCACCAAAAGATGGGGCCCTTGGAGAATATGCCCCCTGAAGGAGGATGTCTCTCTATGTCCAGTAGAGAGTCTCAAGGTCTATCTTCGCAGAACTTCAAACTTTGGTGGAGGCCAACTCTTCAAAGGAGAAACATCGGGCAGCGACCTGTCACTGAAACAATTAAGAGCGAAAATCACCTACTTCATTCGCAGAGCGGATCCGAACAGTACACCCGCTGGTCATGATCCTAGAAAAGTGGCATCTTCTCTGAACTTCTTTCAGAGCATGGACTTCGAGAGCCTTAAGAACTTTACGGGCTGGAAGTCCTCGCGAGTTTTCTTTAAACATTATGCGAAACAAGTGCACGAAATCAAACATTTTGTGGTAGCCGCAGGTAGTGTTATGAAACCTGCACCTAACTCTGCGTAGAACAGTGAGTTACTTGGGACTCTAACTCTTCGGGTGCCTATGTTGACCCTCGAGTGATTCATAGTGATGTCTAAAAACACTTAGTGCTTTTATAACTGTTCTTATCCCAGGTGAAATGTCATAGTGTCACACAAGTGCCGCATGCCTTGAGCATGATGTGTTATTTAAAGACTTGCGTTCCTCGAGAACGAGTACCTACTAATCCTGAAATTCCCTTTCAGATTCAAGAGCAAGCCTTTATTTCTATGTACATTATTATTACTGTAAATGAACTTTACTTTTGCTGTAAATTATTTAATTTCTGCATTGTGAAATAAAATTTCTATTTTATTACTTGTGCGTCTCTTTCAGCTCCTACTTACTATGAAATACATACTGTCATAGTTTTATTTATTCCTCCTTTCTTATGGTCATGAAGAATTTAAGATGTCTATTCCTAAATTATATTCACCTTGTCTCAGTAAGGTTCCTACACGAATACTTACTTCTGATAATCAGGAGATGAACCCTACACACAGTGCCCAACCACCACTGGCCTACTTCAGAATGTTCCTATACAAATATCAAACATTCTGCTTCATCTCTAAGCTCTTAAAAGCCCTTCTGTCAAGATGAATAGCCCTTCAATACCACTTTGACGTCGGCATAGCCCATGGGAACTTCCTACCAATGGGGGGCAGGATACTTCGTTCCTATGGTTCTTACCTAAGATTACTTTGCTGTTTTGTCAATGCCTAGGCACTTAACTCTGGGGGAAAATCTACCACGATACATTGATTCTCTGGTACTCTTCCATCAGGACGCCATGGCTTGAGCCCAAAAAACGGATTTTGAGCGAAGCGAAAAATCTATTTTTGGGTGAGATAGCCATGGCGTCCTGATGGACCCTCCCTACTACTTCGTTCAGTTTGTTCCCACCCGACACAATTGTATCATGGTGATGGGCAGCAACTGGCGCCAGGATAAAGACGCGCGTGACGTCATTAGAGCAATGGCGTCCGTTTGTTTACGTCTCGAGTATCAGTAGTAGCCACGAGTGAGATTAGCTGTGGAACGGCTCCCAGCTATTCTCAGCCCTTACACACCGAAGCGTTAACTCTGTTCGGGGTGGAGATAGCTATGTGGCACGACCAGACATGCGTGTCCCCTGTTGTATTACGATGTCTTAAAGGGAAACCTTTGAGATACTCGCTCCAGAAGTTAGAATTCTGTGATAACCTGTGGTTAAATTCTCTGGGAATATCTTAGTAGTCTTATACCCAAGGAAGCTACCAAACAGGAACCTTCCATCAGGACGCCATGGCTATCTCACCCAAAAATAGATTTTTCGCTTCGCTCAAAATCCGTTATATGTTTTGATGTTGTTACTGTTTTTAAAATACTTTATTTTAATTGGTCATTATTTCCCATATCGTTTATTTCCTTATTTCCTTTCTTCACTGGGCTATTTTTCCCTGTTTTAGCCCTTAGGCTTATAGCATCTTGCTTTTCCAACGTGGGTCGTAGCTTAGCTAATAATAATAATAATAATAATAATAATAATAATAATAATAATAATAATAATAATAATAATAATAATAATGATAATAATAAAATACAAATGAATACCTTGATGTTTTTTATAATATATATAATTTTTTTTATCTTTTTATTATTAAATTTTACAAAAGGATCAATACAATGACTTCATATATACAATATGAAATAATAATAAATTACATCCTTTACAAATAACAAAGTAAGTAAGCCTTATATCCTATTCTTTATTTTACAATAGCATTAAGTACATAATCTTTGGTAAAGAGCTTGTCTAATTTATTCACATAAACTTTACTCAATATAAACTTGGTTTTTGACATTTTATTCGCTATATAAGTTATTAGGTTTGGGTCGTCTGCCAAAAGACCCAAAGATCGACCCAACCACACTCCTGCTACAAAATCTGATAGTAACACCATTGCAGTGTTTTCGTCTTTCTTCGATGGTGTCTTAAAATCTAACTTAATAATTCTTAGTAAACTATCTGTTTCAATTTTACAACAGCTATTTAGTATTGACTTTAACCAAATCAGAATGTTTTTTGACGAGGGACAAAAATAAAATATGTGCATATTATTTTCAATACATCCACAAAAGAGACATTTATCTTCATTCGAGATTTTCATCTTATGAAGCCTATCTTTGGTATTAAGTATTTCATTAACGTATCTATAAACTGTATCTCTGCTGTTCTTATCAATATACTTATTATTTACATGCTTCCAAATCTGTTTCCAATTAAAAAGCGGGTACAATAACTCTATCTTTGGTTTATAGTCTTTACAGTTCATTAGTATATAATTAACCGATCGGGTTTCTATTTCAAATATATATTTGAAGAATTTGCTTTGCGTTTTAACACATCAATTTTATTAAAAGAGGAGTTACTGCTCAAGCTGTTTCTTTATAATTTACTACGACCTTCAAATCATGTAGTGTTGTGCAATGCAGAAATATTTTGCCAAAATTGATAATTTTATAATCTCGCTCTCTCCTGAAATTGTTTTTTTATTTTTGTTTTCCAACAAAAGGGTTGTGGTGTCCGTTTTTTGGTAACGTCCCTGACTGGTGTACACCAGACGGGTATGAGTCCTACTCAAACTCGTTAGTTTCTTTGGTCGCTGCAACTTCATCATCCTTGTGAGCTAAGGATGGTGGAGTTTGGGAGAGCCTATAGGTCTATCTGCTGAGTCATCAGCAGCCATTGCCTGACCCTCCCTGGTCTTAGCTTGGGTGGAGAGGGGACTTGGGCGCTGATCATATGTATATATGGTCAATCTCTAGGGCATTGTCACTGTCCCCTGCCTAGCTTGAGTGGGACTCGAACCCCAGTCCGGCGAATGCAAGGCAGGGACTTTTCCAATAGGTCACCATAACCAGAGTATCGGCTTTCTCAAGGTAGCATTTTGTTGATTAACCTGTATGTAATCATTTATTCATACGTAGACCATAATGCTTACAAGAAATTTAAAGATTTGCCAATGGATGTAGGAAGGTTGACTAAAGTCCGTAAAGCGCTTCGCTTTACTTCCTTGTTTAGGTTTGAAGCCTTTTCTATCGACTTTCACCGGTGCCATCATGTGGACAATTTTTACTTCTATGTGTTGTGTATGTTTTCCTATATAAAATCTTGAGATCCGCCTTCTGGTTAGCGAAGCTACTGTAAGAGTAGGCCTACTATTTTCAAATGCTTGAATTTATTTGTTTCTTCTAAAAGCCGTTTAACGAATACGATATGTAGCATTAGACCTCGATCAACTCAAATTTTATGAAAGATGATTTATTCAATCATTCAGTAACTTTCACTCAACACTCAAGGATAGTTCTGGTTTATGCTTGATGCTATAATTCCTCGTTCAGCTATTTCTTTACCTACAAAAAGAAAACAAACCTTTGTCCTTTGGTGTTAGTATGCGTGATTCATCACTTGCGTTGTACAAGAAAAGTTCTTTAACTAATCCTTCATTTCAGTTATTCACTCAATTTTTCTGTCACGAATAGATCATAGCAGACAAAAGTACAGACCGACTCATACCAGACTTGTCAGAGAGCTGCATGACAATTATGTGCCATGGATGCGTCAAAAGAGGCTGAAATTTGAAATATTTCTCGAATTTTGAGAAAATGGGGCATTGCAATGAACCTTTATAATCTGTATTACTATTCTTAGCAGTTTTATTCTTATACAGACATAATGATAATAATAATAATAATAATAATAATAATAATAATAATGGTGATAACTGTCATTATTATTATTTTTGTTGTTGTTGTTGTTGTTGTTGTTGTTGTTGTTGTTGTTGTTATTTTAATAAAAAAAATCAATATTTTTTATTTCAATGCTTTATTTAATTTCAGAAGTTTGTTAAAGTTAGGATTTCTCCAACATTAATTTCACCTAAATTATGTGATATGTTATTTGCATATCTAATCTTTGTAATGCAGGTTCTAATTATCAATGATCAAATAATTAAATCTTTTGTTTTTTCGTAATCTGAAAAAAAAATCTTATACCCAAGGCTAATTGGATATTTGGTAGTGTACTAAAATTGTGGTGGCCTATTGGAAGCGTCCCTGCCTGGCTCTCGCCGGACTAGGGTTCGATTCCCGCTTAAACTCCATAGTTTCTTGTGGTGTCTGCAACCTCACCATCCTTGTGAGTTGAGGAGGAGGGGATTTGGAGGAGCCATTAGGTCTACCTGCTTAGTCAACAGTAGGCATTGCCTGGCCATCCGGGTCCTAGGGCATTGCCTGGCCATCCTGGTCGTAGGGCATTTTCTGGCCATCTGGGTCCTAGGGCATTGCCTGGCCATCCTGGTCCTAGGGCATTTCCTGGCCATCCAGGTCCTAGGGCATTGCCTGGCCATCCTGGTCCTAGGGCATTGCCTGGCCCTCCTGATCCTAGGGCATTGCCTGGCCCTCCTGGTCCTAGGGCATTGCCTGGCCCTCCTGGTCCTAGGGCATTGCCTGGCCATCCTGGTCCTAGGCATTGCCTGGCCCTCCTGGTCCTAGGGCATTGCCTGGCCATCCTGGTCCTAGGGCATTGCCTGGCCCTCCTGGTCCTAGGGCATTGCCCTGTTAACTAGGGCAATGTCACTGTCCCCTGTCTCTTGTCATTCATGAGAGGCCTTTATAGCTTAGGAGATCAGCAACTCAACACTATTCTTTGTTTATTATTTTTACATATGAACATTTAAGAAAAGATCTATGGATTATTTAGGTGTCGTATATGAATATAGGCCTAATGGCGGAGGGATATTTATATTCCGTTTGAGTATCATACATTAACCGTGAATATTTTTGGAAACTAACTTGTACCCTAAAATATTATTATTATTATTATTATTATTATTATTATTATTATTATTATTATTATTATTATTTCTGAACACTTCATCCCGAATAGATTTTCACTAACTCAGATCACTATATTTTCTTATAAAATATAAATATATTTGTGCAAATTCCAAAAGCATTTGTTAATTTAACCTTCTTCTCTATGCAATAATAAGTCATTTATAGCAATTATTTTTCCACTTCCAGGAATTTATATTTATATATATATATATATATATATATATATATATATATATATATATATATATATATATATATATATATATATATATATATATGAGAGAGAGAGAGAGAGAGAGAGAGAGAGAGAGAGAGAGAGAGAGAGAGAGAGAGACTTCTATGATCTATACCAAATTCTAAGCCAAAACATTCGTGTCTTGTATTACCAGTCTATGGAATTCTATGGAATAATCCCCGTTACATTTGTCTTGTAAATTGTGGTTTGTGATGTGTATCACTCTTAATTTAACTGCAAAAGATTATTTTAAAGTACATCCTGAAGTTCTTTTCTATAAATCCAACCTTCAATGTTGACCTAAGAAAAATGTGGTATACTTTCTCAAGTATTATCCATTTGAAACACACGTCTTTCAAATATGACTAGTGACATATTTTGCATATTAAAATTTCTGAAACTCCTGTTTTTCAATAGTAGGAGAAACCCGGCAACCAGAAACATTGTTTTTACTTCATCTCTTTCCGCTTCTTGTTTGTTTGTTGCCCGTTATTACACGCCAAGTTTTCGTTCTTCCTCATTACTTTACGCCTCTTGTTTGCCTTGTTATCTGCTGTTAACTGGCTTCGAGGAATAATGGTTTATTACTTGCTGTGGCATTCATCAAAGTGTCCTCCTTCTCTTCTATTTCCTCTAGTACAAACTAGACTCAGTCACTCAGCACCCATAGCCATAGGCAATATCCACCCTTAACCAGTAAGTGTTAAAGCGCATATATACACGTGAAAGCCAAGCAGGAATTTCAAAGGATAATTAACGAAATTAAGAGTGACGCCACATTGTTGTCATTTTTTATGGCCTGGTCGTGTATTACAGAATATATTCCTGTGAAATTAGAGATATATGACGCATGAATTTGTTTCTAGAAGGATATGACAGTTTGGATGGCGGAGAGCGACCTTGAATACCGACAAAAGTATTCATCATCATTTCAGACGATCCAGTCGACCATGTAGTAGGGATCAAACATTATCATTGTCATTTCTTTGTTCCTTTTCATTCCATCTTTTCTTTATAAAAGGCTCTAATGGTCACACAAAGATGCATTCAGCACGAAATTAGTTCTCTTGCTTGAGGGTACACTCTGGCACACTTTTCTATCTTATTTCACTTTCTCTTTTTTTTTTGTGTAGCTTAAATAGAAAAGGTCTATTTTAATGTTACTTTTCGTCAAATATGTTATTTCAATTGTTCATTACTTCTCTTCTTGTCTTTTTTATTTCTTTGTTTCCTTTCCTCACTGGGCTATTTCTCCTTGTTGGGGATCTTGGGCTTAATAATAATAATACGAAAAGTTGAGCCCTGGCACACACTTCTGTTTGTGCGTGTGGGCCTACTTGTATGTATGTGTACAGACCTATGCATGTGTGCGCGCGTGATTGCAATTTCCTTTTTCATAAAGTTTGGCGAAATCCTTATGGGTCAAATTTTCTTTAGGCATTTTACATTGCATCATGAAAATTCATATCTCAAAACAATCGTTCCTAGATCGGGCTTTTATGTTTGTTGTTCCCTTGACTTACTACTACTACTACTACTACTACTACTACTACTACTACTACTACTACTACTACTAATAATAATAATAATAATAATAATAATAATAATAATAATAATAATAATAATTAGCTTACATCTTAAAAGGAATGTTCGTTTAGTTACTATAGCAGAGGCTTTAATAGCTCGTCTCACTCATTTCCTCTGTTGCCTCTCTCTAGTTTGAAGGTTTGAAGCCGGTCATAGGCAAGGGACAGTGACAATGCCCTAACTAGCAGGGCAATGCCCTAGAGACTGACCTATATATACATGATCAGCGCCTAGGCCCCCTCTCCACCCAAGCTAGGACTAGGGAGAGCCACCAGGCAATGGCTGCTCATTATTTGGTTGGTAGACCCATAGGCTTCCTCAAACCGTCTATCATTAGCTCACAAAGATGGTGAGGTTGCAGACAAACTACAAGAAACTATATAGCTTGAGAGGGACTCGAACCCCAGTCCGGCGAATGCAAGGCAGGGACTTTTCCAATAGGTCACCACAACCAGAGTAGCAGCTTTCTCAAGGTAGTATTTTGTTAATTAACCTACAGTATATGTAATCATTTATTCATACGGAGGCCATAATGCTCACAAGAAATTAAAAGATTTGCGAATGGATGTATGAAGGTTGACTAAAGTCCGTAAATAATTACCTTGGAAACATACAAACAGAGCACATTGGCCGTGAAAGTCAGTACAGGAAACAGTCATAAAGGTCATTGTACATTATGTGTGCGCTTCGGTTTACTTCCTTGTTTAGGTTTGAAGCCTTTTCTATCGACTTTCACCGGTGCCATCACGTGGACAATTTTTACTTCTATGTGTTGTTTATGTTTTCCCATATATAATCTTGAGATCCGCCTTCTGGTTTGTGAAGCAACTGTAAGAGTAGGCCTACTATTTTCAAATGCTTGAATTTATTTGTTTCTTCTAAAAGCCGTTTAACGAATATGATATGTAGCATTCGATTTTAATAATGTGAAACCCAATATTGTGATCAATGGGTTGACAAGATCTTTTCAAGTAATTTAAGTATATTTATCTTCTTTAGATAATTATTGGCCTTCCAAGCTTATTCTTCAGTCATCGTTAAGTCAAAAAGCGCCGTTAACATATTAGAAAAGTAGGCTACCAGTATATAATGGACAAAATGGAACTTGCCAATGGTAAGCTACACTTTCGTTCTTAACCACAATGTGGAAGTAACGGCCTTGGCCGAGAGCAAAGGCAATGTTGTGACTGATGTTCTAACGTTACATTATATATTAGAAGGAAAAAACTGTGGAATTAGGTCATGGGTAATACAGGGTTTGTAAACCACGACGTGTCTTTGCAATAGACAGGGAACAACTGTCATTCTACATAGGCTAATTGAATTGTTGAAGAGGGTTGTATTTTATACACAATACGACATTCACCCAGTGTTAAGGTTTGGTTATATATTTACCACAGATAATAATAATAATAATAATAATAATATTCTTTAATTCAGTCTAGGCACTTTAGGGCCATATACTAATGCAAAAAGCATATTGAAATATACGATAAGAATAAAATGAAACATCCACACAGTGGTAATGCGTTTGCCCTGTATTCACTTGGCGACAGATCGATCCCTACATCGGACCGTTAGATTTAGCTATTTATAAAGGGGTGGGGGGGGGGGGGGAGGGGGGCTGTTACTGCTGCGGTTGTCTTCCCTGGCTGATGTTCTGGTAAACGTCTCTTTAGATCACGCTAGAACTGAAACCTTTTAACCTTTGATAATGATGATAATAATGTTTGTAACAACAACAATAATAACTAAAATTATAACGACAGAGCAGGGTCGCCATTTCTTATTTTGAAAACGCGCTACAGGAGCTTCTAAAACGCGCCAGAAACGCGCTAAATCCTTTCTTAAAAGCGCTGTATAGGATTAGTAAACTCATTGACAGAACCAATCTTTTGACTTTACTGTAGGACTCTACAACGTAGTTTGGGAACAGAGAGAGAGAGAGAGAGAGAGAGAGAGAGAGAGAGAGAGGAGAGAGAGAGCAGACTCGTTTAACGTAACTGATAAAGCGGAAATTTATACAATACAGTATGTCAAAAAATAGAGAAATGCAGTCGGTTTATCATATACTTATCACATTGAAAAGCGCTATGTTTCGCCTTAGATACGTCTAAAAAGCGTTAAATAACCGCGCTAACTAGGAAAATAACGCGCTAGATTCCTGAGATCTAGCGCGAAAAGCGCTAAAATGGCAACTATGCGACAGAGGTTGGTTTCGCTGATATTAATTATAGTAATACGTTGGCATACATGATCAAATTGCACTGGAAGCATTATATTTGCTAAAGTGAGACGTAGCTGTGTTGCTCTTTCCCGGCCTGGCTCTAGGCGCACTACAGTTGCGAACATTGCCTGTGCAATTGCACTGAAATAAACCCCTTATTATTGCACATCTTTCCATTGCTATTGCGCACAAAAGTCATCTGAGGGATGTGATGTAAGTTATAGGTAATTATAATCAAATAGCTAGACAGTACTACATTGGATCCCTCTCTTTGGTTACGGCTCATTTCATCTTTGCCTACACATACACAGAATAGTCTGGCGCATTCTTTACACATTCTCCTCTTCCCTCATAGACTTGACAACACTGGAATTATCAAACAATTCTTGTTCTCTCAAGATGTTAACTACTGCACTGTAATTGTTCAGTGGCTACTTTCCTTTTGGTAATAATAGAAGAGACTCTTTAGTTATGGTAAGCATCTCTTCTAGGAGGACACTCCTAAATCAAACCATTCTTCTCTACTCTTGGGTAGTGTCATAGCCTCTGTACCATGGTTTTCCACTGTCTTGGGTTAGAGATCTCTTGCTTGAGGGTACACTCGGGCACACTAATCTATCTTGTTTCTCTTCCCCTTGTTATTTTCAAGTTTTTATAGTTTATATATGAAAGATTTATTTTAATATTATTGTTCTTAAACTTCGTGTAGTTTTTTCCTTATTTCCTTTCCTCACTGGGCTATTTTCCTTGTTGGAGCCCTTGGGCTTATAGCATGCTGCTTTTCCAACTAGGGTTGTAGTTTAGCAACTACTACTACTGAAAACTGACCGTCGTCTGCCGAAGGTGTATCCTATCTGTGACGTCACTTGGTACCTGCTAGATTAGTTTAAAGCCAAATCAGTATATTTTATGTAAACGTCCGTGTGTGTGTGTGTGTGTGTGTGTGTGTGGACAAGACAGGCAGACAAACAGACAGACATGAAAACAATATCAAAATTACACTTAATTATGTTATGCATATGTTTATATTTTTCCAGTATTCCAAATGCCAATAGTACAAAATAAGCTAGAATTAAAAACGGAAATAATTTTAGAAACTACGTGCTGAAGCTGTATAGCTCCAACATTATAGGGAGAAGAATTTGTTTACAATAAACAGACGTAAGTTTTTATTCCAAACATAAGTTCATACCTGACATGTAAAAATTATGGGCCTAAATCAACACATTTATTTAAGGAACTATACGGTGTTCACAAAGATGGACTGAGGATAGGCCTATAGCGAAAGCGTCCACTTTCATAACAATTAAAATCTGTTTAATAATGATAAACAATAAATTTTGTATAATTTAATCTATAATTAGCTACGTTTTAGAAATACATATTTTATTGCATTCTGATCATTTTTTTTAATTGATAACAAGAACAGGTTCGAATTTCATGTTGAATGTTATTTATTTGTATATTTTCAGTTTAAAATTTTTTTAGGGTTCATCCATATATTAGAAAACCGAAAAAAAAACCACTTTGTTTAAACCGTTATTATACAAAGAAAATTCCGATAATATCATTTTATCTTATGTCTGTAATCCTATAAAGATTGATGTTACCTATAAATCGTAAAGATAATGACAGTCTATATTTTACAGCTATAGCCCTATAAAACGTCAAATACGTAGCTGAGAGAGAGAGAGAGAGAGAGAGAGAGAGAGAGAGAGAGAGAGAGAGAGAGAGAGAGAGAGAGAGATAACCCTTTTCCCCCTTTTGCAATCAGCTGATATCTTTTATTCCCTTTCCGAGAATACTACAAAAGGAAGACAAATTGCTCGCGGACTCAAATATTACTGCAATGTATTTCTAGCCATAGGGCACTAGCCCATTGTTTTATAGTTCATTATTAACTAAGTCATAATAAGATGAAATTATATTTCTCATTACAGAAAAAAATATTCGTTTTATATACTCGTAGACTAATCAGCAATAAAATATTACATAAATGTTAAGGTATTGAATAAACTGAAAGCACCGTTTTTTCTCCTGCTTCAAAAAAATAGGTAAAGATATTGCTAGATAATAATGCCTACATTCTTACATGATTTTTATATGCCTTCTGAAAATGAAAGGGTTTTTGGCCATAGTAATAGTTCTACTACTATAGTTAATATACTTTAGCTAGATATATCTGCCTAAAGGGCTGCATTATACTACTATAGGTAATTTACTCTAGCTAGATATATCTGCCTAAAGGGCTGCATTATACTACTATAGGTAATTTACTCTAGCTAGATATATCTGCCTAAAGGGCTGCATTATACTACTATAGGTAATTTACTCTAGCTAGATATATCTGCCTAAAGGGCTGCATTATACTACTATAGTTAATTTACTTTAGCTAGATATATCTGCCTAAAGGGCTGCATTATACTACTATAGGTAATTTACTTTAGCTAGATATATCTGCCTAAAGGGCTGCATTATACTACTATAGGTAATTTACTTTAGCTAGATATATCTGCATGAAAGGACTCATAATCGTCTGAAGAAAGCTTTCTTTAGCAGCTAAGGTCAGGGAGTCCTTTTCAAGAGCTCTTCGGGAGGAGGAATCTAGCTTAAGTGAATGTATCATTAACTCATGAATTGACAGAGAGAGAGAGAGAGAGAGAGAGAGTGTGTGTGTGTGTGTGTGTGTGTGTCATGGTTTAAATTTTCCTTGCCCCATAAAAAAATCTAGGCTCGACCTATTCGCCTATATGCTGTAAGCCTAAGTATTTTAGTTTATAACAATGGGCCTGAGTTAAAAAACAATATGAGAGTTGAAAAAAGGCTTAATCAAAATCCCTTTCCGAAAATTACATCAATCATCAACATAGGCTTATGAAATAAAATAATTATATAAAAAGAAGGCATACAAAGATCCGAATTGTAAGCCTTATAAACACGTCTTATGTAATGACTAATAAAAAATTTTGTATTCAAAGTCATCTGATAGTAAACCAAACCAAAATCACTTGAGAAATATTGAATTAGGTCTCTCTCTCTCTCTCTCTCTCTCTCTCTCTCTCTCTCTCTCTCTCTCTCTCTCATATTCAGTTCCAAAATTGGTTAAGCCAACTAGAATACTCTTCTATTTATATACCAAATAAACAATACTTACTTGGACTTATATCCTTAGTAGGTTGGCCAGGGACTACATTGGATTCTTCTCTGGTTACAGCCTATTTTCCCTTTGCCTACACAGACATCGCATAGTCTGGCCTATTCTTTACATATTCTCATCTGAGCTCATACACCTGTTTACACTGAGGTTATCAATCAATTCTTCATCGCCCAAAGGGTTAACTACCGCACTGTAATTGTCCAGTGGCTACCTTCCTCTTGGTAAGGGTAGAAGAGACTCTTTAGCTATGTTAAGCAGCTCTTTTAGAAGGAAACTCTTAAATTAAACCATTGTTTTCTAGTCTTGGGTAGTGCCTTAACCTCTGTACCATGGTCTTCCGCTGTTTTAGGGTAGAGTTTTCTTGCTTGAGGGTACACTCGGGGACACTACTCTATCTTATCTCTCTTCCTCTTGTTTTTTTTTCATGTGTTTATAGTTCATATATGAAAGATTTATTTTAATGCTGTTATTGTTCTTAAACTTCTCTTGTAGTTTATTTCCTGATTTCCTTTCCTCACTGGGTATTTTTCCCTGTTGGAGCCCTTGGGTTTAGAGCATCGTACTTTTCCAAGTAGGGTTGTAGCTTAGCAAGTAATAATGATAATACTCGTGTTAAGCACAATAGTATCTTTCAATTTGCATGCATTTTTAGGATGATAATCTAATGTCTGTTTGGAAGTTTTTCTCCATTATCACCAGTACAGGGACCAAATGAATAGCGCATATTATTGTAATCTTTAGGTTAAAATTATCTTTCCATTTGCATAAATCAATCCAAGTTTTGCAGAGAGATGGATCCTTTGAAAATCTGTAAGATGAAATGCCTTTCCATTTGCCTATATATACACAGAATAGTCTGGCCTATTCTTTACACATTCTCCTCTGTCCTTATACACGTGACAACACTGATTAATTTCAACAACATAGAAAAAAATTAGTAATCAATGGTAACTGACACATGATTTCGATCGTGATTATTGCAACCAAACACAGCATATAACACCATCTTTGTTATCTCTTATCAACTGATTGAAATTAATCAAATCTCTTACTCAGCTGGGTTCCGAGTGACGTCACTGCGCGGGAAAGCACAAAATTCGTTCTTTCAAAAGTTAAAAAAGTGAATAAGAAAAGAGGAAAAGAGGCTTTAAAGTTTAGAAATACAAATAATAATGTTTATAAAAACAGCCTTTATTGAAATACTATTTCCTTGAAAAACAGCCTTTATTGAAACACTATTTCCTTGACGCTCGGGCTATTTACCATTACCGTATTGCATGGGCGGTATCTAAAAAACAATAACTTGTAAGTCTAACAAATTGCAGCATTAATAGCAAACGGTTTGCTATGTTTATGAAATGATAAGGTTAAGTAGTTTTGCATTAACTAGATATGCAAACCATTTGGTTTTTTTTTGCTATTTGAATTTTAAGAAGTTGTTGGTCTTGTATTCAATAATACCGGATGTACATAAAGAATAAAGAAAAAATCAAGTTTATGTGAACCACGAATTAAACTCAATTGGATATTCACGAAGTTTAACCGTAACTTAAAAACGCAATATATCACACCATAAAAATCATTGATACACTGCTAGACATTATTCAGTTCTTTTCTAAGCTTATGGATGAAACTTCCGCGATTGAAAATTATATATGAACACGATCTTTAACATACATCATATATATATATATATATATATATATATATATATATATATATATATATATATATATATATATATATATGTGTGTGTATATGTATATGTACATATATATTTATATATTTATATATATATATATATATATATATATATATATATATATATATATATATATATATATATATATATATATAATGGACAGATTAATGGGGGACAGAAAAAGAGCAACATGGATACGAGAGCTAACTGAAGTAGAGGATATTCTAACAACATGCAAGAAAAAAGAAATGGACATTGCCAAGGGCATTTAAAGAGAATGACAGATAATAGATGGACATTAAGGACAACAAATAGGGTCCCTAGAAATTCTACAAGAAGGATGGGAAGGAAGAGTAGACGATGGATTGATGAACTTAGAAAATTTCAGGGTATAAACTGGCATAGAAAGACCATAAACAGACCTCTGAGGTCTTTGTCCTGCAGTGGACTGGTAACATCAGATAATTATATATCATCATCATCTCCTCCTTTGCTTAATGACGCAAAGGGCCTCGGTTACATTTCGCCAGTCGTCTCTTCTCTATCTTAAGCTTATAATTCAAGACTTCTCCACTCATCATCTCTCACTTCACGCTTCATAGTTCTCAGCCATGTACGCCTGGGTTTTCCAACTCTTCTGGTGCCTTGTGGA
>NC_090740.1:21682091-21701412 GCF_036898095.1 Palaemon carinicauda
AAAAAGACTCATGTCAGCCTGGTCAACATAAAAACATTTGCTCCAACTTTGAACTTTTGAAGTTCTTCTGACAACCTAGGTAGTAGGTTGGCCAGGGCACCAGCCCCCCGTTGGGATACTACCGCTTGAGAGTTATGGGGTCCTTTGACTGGCCTGACAATACTACATTGGATCCTTCTCTCTAGTAACGGTTCACTTTCCCTTTGCCTACATATACACCGAATAGTCCGGCTTATTTTTTATAGATTCTCCTCTGTCCTCATACACCTGACAACACTGAGATTAACAACAATTTTTCCTCACCCATGTGGTTAACATTAGCTATGGTAAGCAGCTATTCTACGAAAAGGACACTCCAAAATCAAACCATTGTTTTTTAGTTTTGGGTAGTGCCATAGCCTTTGTACCATGGTCTTCCACTGTCTTGGGTTAGAGTTCTCTTGCTTGAGGGTACACTCGGGCACACTATTCTATCTAATTTCTCTTCTTCTTGTTTTGTTAGAGTATTTATAGTTTATATAGGAAATATTTATTTTAATGTTAATGTTCTTAAAATGTTTTCTTTTTCTTTGTGTCCTATCCTCACTGGGCTATTTCCCTGTTGGAGCCCCTGGGCTTATATCATCCTTCTTTTCCAACTAGGGCTGTAGCTTAGCAGTTATTATTATTAATAATAATGCACGTGTTTCATGCACGCCCATACACTAATGCTATGGCTTTTTTTTATCTTTTTGCCATCGCATGTTTCACACAGTTTGCATTTTTGTGCCATTGTTGCCCCCAACTATTTGTATGTAAGCTCGTTATCTTATTGAATAAACTTACATTCACCTCGCCTCCTTGTCAATACCTAACAACTAACTACCTTAACTACCATATAGTAACTATACAAGCATCTAAAGAACATAATGCTTTCGGGAAATGGTACAAAAAGTTATTTGCATGTATTTAAAAAGAAAAAAAATAATATATAGGACTTAAGGGAATGAATTTATAAGAAAAATAAATAATTTAGGATAGTTTTCACTGGGACAATTTTCGGATGACATAAAGAAAATAATGATTTCAAGAGATTGTGTTTTTGTTTTATACTTTTTTGGTTAACTTCTGGCATCATCCCATCAAAAGGGGAAAACAGCAATCGGGAATATATAAATATATATATATATATATAATATATATATATATATATTATATATAATATATATATATATAATATATATATATATATATATTATATATAATATATATATGTATTATATATATATATATATATATATATCTATCTATCTATCTATCTATCTATCTATCTATCTATCTATCTATCTATCTATATATATATATATATATATATGTATATCTATCTATCTATCTATATATATATATATATATATATATATATATATATATATATATATATATATATATATATATATATATAAATGGCATTTTCGCTTCTAGAAAGCTTCAGATTCAGTAGAAAGGCGAAGGAAAGGAGATACTTCAGCATTTGGACAATTTATTTGCTAAACTTTCGGGAACAACATTTCCCATCATCGGAGCTAAAAACCGAAAATAAAACAGAAATCAATAGACATAATTTATTTATGTTTTATGTTCATTTTTTAGCTGCGATGATGGGAAATGTTGTTCCCGAAAGCTTAGCAAATAAATTGTCCAAATGCTGAAGTATCTACTTTCCTTCGCCTTTCTAATGTGTGTGTATATATATATATATATATATATATATATATATATATATATATATATATATATATATATATATATATATATATATATATATATATATATATATATGTATATATATATGTATATATATATATGTATATATATATATATGTATATATATATATATATGTATATATATATATATATATATATATATATATATATATATATATATATATATATATATATATATATATATATATATACTATGTGTGTTCGATTCGATATTCAAGTATGTTATTTCGTAATTGAAATGTATTGTTTTTAAACAGTGTCAACTACTCTGCTGCAACAAAGCTATCATATTTATGCGTGAAGCATAAATTGTTTAGAAACTAATGGAACAGTTTTTTTTTTTTTTTCTAATAATAAATGTAACTACCTATAAGCAAAACATGTGGTTGCCTCATTTACGTTGATAGCTGCTGTGGTACAGATTTCAAAAGAGGTAATACCACTTTAGCTCTTATTATGATTCCAAATACTGAAAAGCAGGATCCCTTGGTACAGAGTTATCTTAATTAAATACCTGAATGGGGTAAAAGAGTTTGCGTATTACCTTGATCAGCAAAGCTGTACTATAGTCCATTTCTTTTAGCCAGGCAGATTTGCACCGACTCGCAGCGGTGCTCTTTTAGCTCGGAAAAGTTTCCTGATCGCTGATTGGTTAGAATTATTTTGTCCAACCAATCAGCGATCCGGAAACTTTTCCGAGCTAAAAGGGCACCGCTGCGAGTCGGTGCAAATCTGCATCGCTAAAAGAAATTGACTATAGTTGGGGCAACTCATACTAGGTTGGTTTGCTGTGAGCGGTCGGATTAAAGTGCGAAATGGCCGAACCACTGACTTAACTTAGTACATGTCTGAGGCCTTTGTCCTGCAATGGACTAGAGACGGCTGCATTTGATAATTATGTCAGTTATAAAAGTGTCTAGAAGGTGTCGTTAAATTTTACCAGAAAATGTGAAAAAAAAAATCCCTGTCCTTTATCAATATTATTGCCATTAGTTTGGCGTGATATACAGTATTACTTTGTTGATCATTTTCCTTCTTCTATTTTCTTTGCCTTATCGATGAGTCGGACAAATAACTGTTCAAGTTGAATTTTCTGGTAATTATGATGAAAAAAGGCAGGTTGTACAACTAGCTTTATTAATTCCAGTACACTTCACGAGAAAATAAGATGTCTAGGCTGTAAGCTTTAGGTGGTAACTGTCTTTAGCAAAAGAGAAACTTGGCAACACTGCCTGTAAGACATCACTGAGCTTGTAAACACGTGACCAAAAACATTTTTTAAAACTAATTTTGCTAAGTGCTCTGTGGAATTATATTGTAATATGTTTAATTAGATTTTCGTATTTACAAGCTCTACGACTTTGTTTTACATGCAGTGTTGCCAACAGTTCCTCTTCAGCTAAATATATCGTAAGCTGCTAAAATATAGAGTTGTGAGATGTTTCCCTAGCTTCCTGGGAAGTGTGCTGGAATTAGTGAAGCCAACTCTACATTACTTAGTAAGTAGAGAGGGAGTAGTCATACACTGGTTAGAGGGGCTACCCCGAGAGATACACTCCGAAACCACATTCTCCTATAAATTGCAGGACCAGGGGGCTGTAGTTATGGAAGTGTTAGAGGGTGGAAAGGGTTAAATCTGCGTGTGTGTGCATATCTACCTAAATATTTAGACAATTTTTGATGGGTTGTTTACACTAGTGAGTAGTGATGTAAACTATTATAACTAGTTGAGCAAGTTAAATGAGAGTCGGGAATCATAAGAAAGGAACATTAGTTTTCAAACTTATTAGAGATGGAATGAATATTTTCATATCAGTGTTATTGCAACGGCTGTTGAAGATACAGTATGTCATTGCCTGATATACTGTAGATATAGCACTTTGTTTGTCGGCGTTGAGAAATATCAAATATGTTAGTGTGAAAGGATTCTTTATGTGTAGATCTTCAAAGAAACGTGGATAAAATTTGGCCTCGACTTGAGCAATGAAGTCATCACGACTTTGCATCCAATCTCCGGTAAATTTTGATGAGTGAGAACCCATACGGAGCTTATAGATAGCTTCTTTCTTTGTGTCGAAGGAAATTCTTTTAAAAAGAGACGTGATTGTTATTCCTACAAAGGATTGAGTCATCCTTATTTTATTTTTAGTAGGAGATTTGAGTATCCTCATTCAACAGGGTGCTTGAACAGTAAGCGAATTTTCTCTTCGCTAGGGTATTCAGCTTAAGAAAGGGTTTGTATTTTAGCACATTTTGACGTATCCTGACGTCACAGTAGCTAAGGGGTCAAGTTATTCCAATAAGTTTTATATCTGTCTCTAGCTCCAGAGTTCTAGGCTCATCTATTTTTTACTAATCCCATACAGCCTCTTCTGCTTTTATTAGTAGTTTAATGATGGGTTAAGGGTTAGGCAGTGCTTTATACCTCTATTCCAGTAACTTCTTCTTTTATAAGTAGCTCGATGTTGGTTTAAGAGTTAGAATCGACCCAAGTTGGATATTGAAACTTGGAGAGTTAAACATCTTATGTAGATTGGGGTACAGTTGGACACAGTAATTCCTAGTACACCCTGTGTGTAGTCCTGCCGACCACTGATGTCATATCTCCCTACATGATCTGTCTGGTTGCTTAACCGCGTAGTCAGGGTGTGACAGGGTGCACTTCCTCAGAGCGAGGTGTAACAGGAATTCCTGCGTCCAACTGTACATGTACTAAGAATAATCTGGGATATCCCAGAATATAGTTACTGTACAAATATCTATTAGTAAAGCAATGGGTTTTGGTGGCCGATGTGGTAATGTCCCTTACTGGTGATCGTGAGACTGAGGTTCAAGTCCCACTCAAACTCGTTAGCTCTTTTGGTCGTTGCAACCTCACAATCCTTGTGAGCTAAGGATGGGGGTTTGGGGAGATCCTATATCTATTTGCTGAGTCAGTAGCCATTGCCTGGCCCTGCTTGATCCTAGCTTGGGTGGAGAGGGGTCTTGGGTACTGATCACATGTATGTATGGTCAGTCTCTAGGGCATTGTCCGGCTTGATAGGTCAATGTCACTGTCCAATTCATGAGCTACCTTTAGAAAAGTAATCCAAAATCTAATACCGATTTACGACTGGGTAATCAAATACCGTTGATAATAAAAATATAAATAAAAATAACACAACAAAATAAATTTCATTTGTAGTTAATAACAACAATAGGAAAAATTATGGAATTACATAGTAAAAATCAAAATGTCAAAATATCCAAATAATCTTAAATCGTAAAATACTTATATTAATAAGTGGATAGCACTGTATGCTATGGTTATACATAAAAAAAGAAAAAAAAAAGCAAGTAGATAAACCAAAATCAGACAGTAATTGCTATTGTAGTTCCAAAATTCTTACAGGAGAGTGTTGACTCGGTTCAACATTACATAATGGATCCACATTCCCAAACAATACGATAGTCCGAAGACACTGATATTGAAATGACCAATATCCAAATTTTGCTTCCTATAATTAAGAAAATATCTATGGTACTAAATTGGTATAGCAAATCTCAAAAAAATCCTCGAAGAACAGGAGCAGCCAACCAACTGGTCTCTCTGTCTCTGTTCCACTGAGTGACTGTGACACGTGACACGTTTCCCTCAACCATGCAGACAGTGTTTGGAAGGTGTGTAGTCACAGTAATGTTACCTAATTACTCATACAAAATTATCAGTTAGCAATACAGATACTGTTAAATCTGTGTGCCTCTCTTGCAACTATTCACGATAACTCATACATTTGTAGTGTGAAACTTATAGAATAAAATATCAATGTTAATGTAACTCAAGTTACGTACCAGAAATGAACACTGACATGTCCCGTTCGAATTTTCGTGAATCAAGATCATAATCTTAGAAGAACCACACATTACAGACAATGATATAAAATCAATCATGGTAATATCAAACAATCAATAATATCAAGGAAGAGCGTGTCTTTGTAATAAAACATAGACGTTTCGTCTCCAGGAGGTCGTCTTTTAATGACGTTATAAGTGTTGTCCTGAGTATTTCACTACATCCGTAACTGGAGGGGCATTCAGTCACCTTCATCATAGTTATTTCTGTACAATACAATTTCATGCTGCACTATATAGTCTATTTCAAAGAGTAAGTTCCAGTATAAGAATTTGTTGCTGAGAGTGGCTGCATTGTTTGGACTGATTACTCTATTATTTACATATACAGTATAATTTTTCTTTATAAATTTTCATAACATACATTTAAAAAAAGCTATTCAAACTATAGATACTCGTATGAAACAATGAATAACCCATTTATCACAGTACAGAATGCAATTTTACTATAAGAAATCTAGTAGCTATGCTGGATATGATGCCAGATGTACAACAATGACAACAGCTCTGAATCCATCAAGGCTTCTTTGTAAGTTAAATCAATGATTAAGGAATGAAGACAATAAGGTGTACTTCAAATAACCAAATTTTCTTATTATTGATGGAAAACAGACTCAGATGAATAAGAATGCAAATACAATTATCAAGAAAATTAGATAATTAAAAAGAGGTAAATGTATGCACCCTGAGTGTGTGACACAAAAAAAAAAAACATTGATTTATTCACTTATTAATCAAGCAAGGTAGCGTTTTACTAGTGTTTCTCCCAGTAATCGTTAATATCATCTAAGGATTTTCCAAGAGTCTCTGGAATATAGAGGAGAGTAACAGCAGCAAAAATGAATGACCCACCAGAAAAGAGCCAAAACATCCCATGCATCCCTAAAATAATCTTCAAATCTACAAAAAATTTAGAAAGGAGAAAGGCAGTAATAGAATAACAAGTAATCCCTATTCCATAGCCTATGGACCTTACAGACTCTGGCAATACCTCGACTCCAGCCGACCAGGTTGTTGGCCCAACAAAACCAGAATATCCAATCATATACAAAACGAGACCAAAAAGTGGCAGCCAGTTTAGAGAAGACAAGTCATATTCCATGTGCTGCAGAAAGAAGTAGGTACCGATGATGCCATTGGCAATACCAGTGAAAGTACATCCAAGAGCTAACAGGAATCTTCGAGAAGATGTATGTAAGAGGTAAGCGGTTAGAGCACTAATGACAGGGCGACATGTTCCCACAATAACAGAGCTCCACTGTGCTGGAAGACCAGCCCGTGCTGCTTCAAAAATATGGACGACGTATAGTGTTACGATGGAATATCCAGTTAGCTGGTTGAAGATGAAGATCAAACTGGAAGCAATCATTGCTTTTAGGTTAGGTTTTTTAGTTAATATCTGTAGAGACTCGCGGTATGTTGCAGACTCATTTTTGTTTCTAGAAGCAGCTTCCAGATCTGATAAGATTTCTTTCTCGGTGCGTCGAACAGTCTTCATGACTCTCTTGGCCTCTTCTTCCTTGCCAGTCCTTGCAAGCCAAAGAGGAGATTCTGGCGAGATGATGACTCCAATGAAGCTTGGGAGGATCACGACGGTCGATATTATCAATGCAATTTGGTCCCAAGAGAAAAAGCAGGCTAGGAAGTAACAAATCAAGTAGCCTAAGGAGGAGGAAAATTCACTTAGACTGGTCATGATGCCTCTGATACGTAGTTCGCATATTTCATAGACATACACATTGATGACTGAATTCGTTAGTGCGACAGCTGCACCCTTAGGAAAAAAATGTTTATATACATTACACTCTGAGAGATTTAGAAATATTGAAAATACATCTTATATCTAAATCAACTGGCCCATAAAGGTGAATATTATGTCACGAATTCATCATACTATATTCTTCATATCATTAATGTCAAACGATCATTAGGCATTTCCACACAATAATCTTCATAATAATTACTCAGACATGGAATAAATGGATTCTACTAAATTACAGTACATCGAAACTAAATGATTTTTAAGGGAAGAAAGTTGAAAGAAAATGGGGTCAATATTAAGGCAGGTAAGGTATATGTAGTTATGAATGATAGTAATGATGGTAGAAGAATAGCAATGGCTGATTCGTGAAAATATTTAGTAGTAAATTTAATTGACTATTGCGAGATGGAGAAGAGGTGAGTGATAGCAAATTAAAAGGAAGAAAGGTCGCAGGATGTGTACAAAGTGAGAATGCACGAAATGATTATTGATGATATTATCAGCTAGCTACAACCATAGTTGGAAAAGCATGATGTTATAAGTCCAAGGGCTCCAACAGGGAAAAAAGGCCAGTGAGGAAAGGAAATAAAGAAGTAAATAAACTGCAAGAAAAGTAATAAGCAGATATGGACTATAAAGTAGATATTAAATGTTAATGAATGAATTTTTTTTTTTTTTGAGGTTATGAGATGAACTGTTTGTGAATATGTTGTACAAGAAGAAGTGATTGTATGAAAAATAGGAACATAAGGAGAAAATGTAACAGATTTTAGCACAAGTGAAAGATTGATCAGATTAGGTGGTTTGGTCATAAGGAGAGAATGGTACAAATAGGTTACTGGAAAAAAAAGTGCTGGAGGTGAGAGGAGAGGAAGGGTTAGTAAGGTTGGCTAGGTAAGAGCGAAAGGTGTGTTGGTTAGGAAGGACTTTGATATTAAAGAAAAGCGAGGGCCGTAGGAGGGTTAATAATTAAGCTTTTGGTGAGCACCTAGGATAGGCGTATGAAGCAACTAATACGAAATTTTCATTCACAATTAAGCAGTTAAATGATGAATGTGATTGGGAACTATCACTTATTTCGGGAAATAGCTTCTTATGTACTATATATATATATATATATATATATATATATATATATATATATATATATATATATATATATATATATATATATACTGCATATATATACTGCATATATATACATATGTATTATATATATATCTATCTATCTATCTATATATATATATATATATATATATATATATATATATATATATATATATATATATTATATATATATAACTCTATATATATGTGCATATATACATATGTATCATATATCTATCTATCTATCTATCTATCTATCTATCTATATATATATATATATATATATATATATATATATATATATATATATATATATATATGGGCCTACAAACCTTGGAACATTACTAAAGCCATAGGACATAAGCTAGTTACAACTCAGAAACCTATGATGATGGGAATAACACAGAGACAAAAAGAGCAACATGGATACGAGAGGAAACTGCAGTACAGGTTATTCTAACAAGATGTAAGAAAAAGAAATGGACGTGGGTAGGACATATAAGGAGAATGACAGATAATAGATGGACTTTGAGAACAACAGAATGGGTCCCTAGAGATTGCAAAAGAAGCGGGGGAAGGAATAAGAGACGATTGATTGACGAACTAAGAAAATTTGCTGGTATAGAAAGACCATTAACAGCCACTAGTGGAAGGACATGTATGAGCCTTTGTCTTGCAGAGGATTAGATATGTCTAATGATGATATATAGTGTGTATATATATATATATATATATATATATATATATATATATATATATATATATATATATATATATATATATATATATATATATATATATATATATATAAATTGCCTTGGTCTTGATATATATCTGAATTTCAGCAGGAAGTTATCCGGCCCACTGCAATAGCATGAGCGTGTGTGTGTGTGTGTGTGTGTGTGTTTGTATGTATGCGTGTGTGCATTCTGTTATATTAATCGTGAGTTTCTTACATTTCTCTGAATGCTTATCATGCTAATTATGTTATGCTGACGCGAATGAATTGTTTTCATATCCTGGTAACAATGAGGCTGATCCGGAATAACTGAAAGCAGTAATATACGACTGGCACACAACTACACACACACACACACACACACACACACACACACACACACACACACACACACACACACACAGGATGAAAGAAACAATAACATTTGAAATGTATATGTTTATCGCATAAATTTCAATACCTTATCGTAGTCAGGGATATTGATTTGTTGATACAAGGTCATTCCTGATCAATTCATCGTAGTACACTTGCTCAATTTTCCTCCCATAACCCCCTACTCTTACATATTTTCTTCTATAATGCAGCGTTCGGACCGAGCAAAGGGAATTTTAAAGGTTTTAAAGGCCACTCATGAATGGCAAAGGCAGGGGACAAAGACGTTGCCCTAGCTTGCAGGAGAATGCTCCAGAGACTGACCATTTATACATATGAGCAGCGTCTAAGCTCCCTCTCCGCCCAAGCTAGAACCAGGAAGGGCCAGGCAATGGCTGCTGATGACTCCATAGGTAGACCTATAGGCTCCCCCATACGCCCTGTCCTTATCTCACAAGGATGACGAGGGTGCAGACACTACAAGAAGGTATCGAGTTTGAGTGGCACTCGAACCACAGTCCGGCAGAACGCCAAGCAGGAACGTTTCCAATCGGCCATCGCATTCTCTACTTCCTTAAGGTGCGTCCACACGGACGAACAGTGTCTGTCGGACAAACAGTGTTGCCATATCATAAAGCAAGGATTACGACGTCATAAGCGATGAAACGAGTAAAGTTGATATGGTAACAAACAGTGGTACCAGATCAAGTTGTCTGATTAGTTTCTTCTCCGTAAATTGATGTCCGCTGGCAATACACGGGTTTTTTTTATGTCATTATTATTCTGTGCTTGAGAAACAAGTAGTTGGTGTCTGGTTCAAATGCGGTGCATGATACACCATAAGATAAAACCAGATAAATGGCATTATGCAGCATAATTATTACTGCCATTTGTTGAGGACAGTGGAATGTGCATGGAAGGACTGGTTACAGAGACGAAGTGATAAGAGAAGCCATTCAGCCATTTCAAAGGAACCTCAAATTGGTTATGAATCACACTTTGGAAACTGCAATATATACAGATGGACCCAAACACCTACGTTGTGTCGGAGAAGATGAAACATTTTATAAAGACACATGTATGACGGGGAAGTTTCTCCAGAAACACTTCTGGAGAATATATATATCATGTACATCTATACACACGCACACACACACACACACACACACACACACACACACATATATATATATATATATATATATATATATATATATATATATATATATATATATATATATATATATATATATATATATATATAACACAGTTACTTACTTCTCTCATGATCAAACACTTCTTCTGGCATATGGCATATGAGAAACTTGGATGCTCAATATTGAAACAGATTCTGTCATTTTGTATCATCGCTATAAGTTGGGGTTGCAAATGTCTTCTGTACCAGCCCTCAACTTTTTTTCATTTCTCTCTCTCTCTCTCTCTCGATCGATCGATTATTGACTGAAAGCTGTGGTAGTGCTTAGTGATCAGTGCTGTGACATTAGTGTGTTTACGAGTTTTTGAACTTGGACTTTATTTAGGATTAAAAATCTCATTCACTCGGCCATACCACTACGTTCAAGTTTTTCCTAAACCGCGCATGCGCAGTGCTGTGTGTGTGACGTGGTTATCCCCGTCATGGCAACATTACTGTACCAGAGAAATGAAATCAGATACGGGCATTGTTAAAACACCAGTAAATAATGAGTATGGAATTCTTAGGACCTGGTACTCTCACTGATGTTGAGGAGGACCTTGCTCTAAGTGATGATAATGTTGAAGAGCATCTGCTTACACAGGAACATTGGCCACGAATTATCTCTACTAAATCTCATAAGTTGATCACTGCTGGTGCAGCTCCTAGTCTCATGGACCATACCCCTACCTCCAACAAACGATGTATGGAGCATGATTCAGATAGTAGTAATGAGCCAACATCCCCTGCTGCTAAAACTACAAAGTGAGATGCTTCATCCTCTCAAAATGAAGTTCTAAATAGTTCCCTGCCTCGACCTGCTATTCAGAGTATACCTACCCTGGCTACAAAAACTGTTCAACCTGCCCTTGCTCCATGTGCTGAATACATAAAGCTCCTATTTAGAGAGAATCCGGGGGTTAATGTGAAGCTTCGCCGGTTATCGGAGGTTACCAAGATGTTCAGCCTCGATCGGGAATTGGCTGAAGTTAAAATGTCTGTGATCACTTCTCGATTTGTATACATTTCGAGGCATTGCCTGGATATCATAAATAGGGTCAAGGGTGGGGAGGTTCTATCACTTGTGTTAGATGCTGTAAACAGACCCCGTAAGTTCCCTACATATGTCATCACTCGATATCCTGTGGATGTAAACCCTTCATTAGCTAAGGAAATGACGGGAGTACACACTGTACGTCATTTCCTACAGGATGGGAAGTGCATCAATCGTATTGTTATTACTTGGAGCCACCCAGATCCACCCCCGCCTTTTGTTAACTTCTCTTTCCTCCCTTGTTTACCGTCATGTGAACTACGCAGAATGCCAGACGAAAAGCCATGGTGCTTCAAATACTGGGGTATCGGTCACATCTCACGATACTGTGCTGCCCCTGAAAAGTGTACATTTTGTGCAGCTGAGCATGACAGTTGGACCTGCCCTCATCGCCCCCCCTGTACCACCCACAGTAGTTGACACTGCCTCGGCATCAACATCACGCTCATTCACTCTACCTACACCAAACACCTCGCATTGGAAATGCCCGAGATGAAATGAGCCTGGAGTCAATGTGTGGCATGTCTGTACCAGACGATCACGCACTGTATCGAACCAGCATATTGCACAATAGCTTCCAATGCCATCAATCAAACCCACCGTTGCTGCCTCCTCACAAGTATCTACACTTCGTAATGCTGTAGATGTCCTCAAGTCTCGGTGTGACTCCCTTACATCACGTTAAGAAGCCATTGAATCACGTTTAGAGAGCACGGACACTCGCATGGACAGTCTTGTAGCCTCCTTTGACCATCTAACTTCTAAATTTGCTACTAATGATACCGCACTACAATCTTTCGTTGAAGCTCAGCAGGTTGTAATCACATCAGTTACTATACTCACTGAGAAACTTGACTCACTTCCTACACGTCTTGAGAGTGTTACTAATCCCCATACAGGACCTTTGCCACATGATACACCACCAATGCATACCCGTGTCACCACTGCCTCTTCATCTAGTCGCCGTTCTTCCAAGGGACATGTTCGATAACCAAGTGAAGCTTAATATCATCTCGTGGAATGGCTGTGGTATTACAAACTGGGCAAAACTTTCTGCACTTAAGGGAATTGTACATAGTCACCACCCAGATGTTATTCTAATTCAGGAAGCTTTTGTTGGTAATGCTCAGCCAAGGGAAGAAGCTCCCTCGCTCACTGGCTATGTGTCCTACGCCCATTTAGTAAGGCATGGCCTTATCACCTATATACGTACTTCAATCCAGCATAGACTTCTCCCAAACTCTGAGGATGAAGATACAACATTTCAATTATTTGAGATTACTGTAGGCGGAGGTACCATACGACTGTGCAATGTATATGCAGCTCCAGGTAGGATAAATACAGCCAAGCTTCCAGCCCCAACCCTCCGTGGTATGGTTTACATGGGAGATTTTAATGCCCATCATCCAGATTTGGGAGATCTTGTTGGCACCGTGAACCGCAATGGGGACCTACTTCTAGGATACATTCGTCGAAATCAACTGACTCGCTGGGACACTGGTGGATCTACGCATGCACGAGGTGGTACTTTGGATCACATCTTAACCTGTGGACTTGTACCTTCCCAAGTCAAGTGTGTAATGGTTCCTATGCTCTTCTCTGATCACATTGGTCTCAGCATCCATTATTCCCTTCCCGCTACACCTACTCCAATGCACAATCGTACTTGCATCACAATTCCGCCTAAGTACCAGCCTACGTACATTTCATACATGACTAACCTTCTCCCTACATTTGACAACTGTCCTGAGAAATTTTACTCCTTACTTGTTAGTACCACACATGCTTTCCACACACGATACATCAGAAAGCCACATATCAGATATTGTGTTGGTGCCATGACACTGGATAATCGAATTTCTTAGGCAGAAAAGAAGGCAATGGATGATGGCCTTGCCTTTATGAGACAACCAAGTCCTGAGACTCTGCACCAGTATCAACTACCAAGAGATGATCTAGTTGCTCTACAACAATGTGTGCAAACAGATTCCTGGCACAAATTAACAGACAGCATCAACCATCAAACAAGCATCGGTTCCATGTGACACCTCATCAACAGGATTGTGAAGAAGAAACCCCCAAGTGTCCTCCACCACAGTCCTGCTCAGTATGCACAGGACCTTATTAATGAGTCACGAACCATCAACCTTCCAGCTCATATACAAGACTCTCTCTCCTCACAAGAAAACCATCGTGCCTTACGTCTCAGTTCCACCTTACTGAGCAGTGATGAAGAGGACGATGTACCCATAACTAAGGAAGAACTATGACGAGCCTTAGCAAGGAGTAAGAAGTCAGCTCCCGGTGATGATGGCATCACCTATGCAGTCCTTTGCACACTCATAAAAGTACCTGGCAACCCTCTCCTCCGGCTCTACAACCTCTCCCTGTCCCTGGAATATGTGCCCCAAGCTTGGACTCATAGTACAATTGTATCCGTTCCCAAGCCCGGCACTGACAAATTTTGTCCTATCTCCCTCACCTCCTGTTTCTGCAAAGTATTTGAACGTATTCTCCTGTCACGCCTTATGTTCCGGCAGCAAAATAAGCTTTCGCCTAGAATATACGGCTTCCTACCCCAACAAGGAACACATCATTGTCTCATGGAGCTTTACACTCGTCTCTCCCCAACCAGTGTTGTAGCCTTTATTGATTTGAAAAGTGCATTTGACATTGCACATAGAGACATTATTTTAGACCAGCTTATTGATTTTGGAATCAAGGGAAACCTTTTGAGGTGGATACGTGGATATCTTCGAAGCAGAGTCTCTCGAGTGCTGTTTAAGGGAGTATTGAGCACTGCAAAGGAACGTGAACTTGGTACTCCACAAGGGGAGTACTTAGTCCATTTTTATTTAATATTCTCCTTCATCGCCTTCTCTCCTTGCTTCCTAATACTGATAACACAACCATCACTTGCTACGCGGACGATATTTGCATTCACTCAACATCTCCGTATCACTTGCAACGCTTCCTTTCTTCCTTCTATGAATCAGCATCCTCCTGTGGCCTTATCATCTCCCCTGGAAAAAGTAGAATCTTCTCCCCAAGGCCAGCAAGGAATCTACTAGAATTTACAGTGGGGAACAATGTTGTACCTTTATGCACACAATATATCTATTTGGGAGCACCAGTGGGAATTACACCATCCATTCCAGCAAGACAGAGAGTACATCCCATTGTTCAAGATCTGCTGGCCAGGTTACCGCGACGCCTGACCCCTCTCAAGTGGCTTACTAATTATTCTTCAGGAGTATCTATCCCAGTTGCCAGAACCATATATGTTGCTTTCATCCACTCAGTGATAGATTATCTTTCCCCTGTACTATGTCAACTCTCCAGATTAACTCTACAGTTGCTTGAAAAATTCCAGAACCAAGCAATGAGATTCATTCTAGGTAGTCCAGCATCCACTAGAATTGTAAACTTGCAACACGAACTCCGTCTCCCTCCACTCGTTGAGAGAATATACTCCAATGTCACCTACTTCAGTATTAAATGCCTGTATTACCCTCACCTGTCTCCTCACTATCCAAACATCATCAGAACTTCTCTCGATCTAGATGCACCTCGTCCACAACTACACCAGGGGGGACGTACACTAGTTAGTACTGTCTGTTCAAGCATTCGGGGGCTTGACATCAACATTTTGGCAGAGAACGTGGATCATGGTCTTGCACCCTGGCAGACTCCTGTGCTGGCAATCTCTTACACTCCAGTCTCTAAGACTGACTTGCCTCAACTTCAACAACAACGTGCATTGGAGACCATCGACAGACTATGCTCGTCCCTCAGTGTAGTCCATCACCTCTACACAGATGGCTCCCTGCAGCAGGATCGCAGTGCTGGATGTGCTGTTTTCTCCCCCCTTTTGGAACCCCCGCCAGAGGGCTGGACAGGCCATCGCCTCCCAAAGTCATCAAGCTCCAAGTATTGTGAACTACATGGACTTCTAGATGCAGTTATTTTAATCACACGGACCAGAAACAACGGCTTTATCATCTGCGACTCTCAATCAGCACTCCAAGCCCTTTCATCACATAAGCCAGCATACCAGCCCCCGGATACACAAATACATAGGGACCTAGACATGGCCAACATGAGCTCACTGGTAGTGCACTTCCTATGGATTCCCTCTCATGTGGGTCTTCTGGCCAACAACACCGTTGACCATCTCGCAAAGGCTGCCTGTCAACTGGATCCTCCAGATGCTGATGCTCCCACTCCATCTCTCCTGTGCTGCAGAAAAATGGTGCGCCAAGCTGCTCGCTCACCTACTCATCATTGTAGTAATGCCGAGAGAGCCGCTAGTGTATCAATACAGCATTACGATCACTTCTTTCCTCACCAACACGAGTATCACTGCAGTGGACTCATGGTTCGTCAAAATAACGTGGTTTGTGCGCGTCTTCGGCTGGGTTGGCGACCAGTTTGGCAGGTGACTGAGCAAGATGGAGTTCCTCACTTCTCCTCCTGTAGGTTATGTGACGCACCTAACGCCAACACCCTGGAACACTATTGCCTGGAATGTCCACTTGTTAGTGACATATTACCCCAAAGACTCACAGTAGTTGATACATGTAAAAACTTATTGACAGATAATAATTTGCTCGATGAGATCCTCATACGCCATCCTCACTTTGATGGATACTGAATAATCAGCTGTTTTGTAATATTAATTAAAGATAGGTACAACCTACCTACGAAATCAAACTAAATTTAATTTGTATTCCATATGAATTCTTTTGTATAACCTTTAATATATAGAAGTGAGCAATATTATTTTAAATATGTACTTAATATCTGTCGATACTTTATTTTGTATTCCTTTGTATAACCTTCATTATATGCTGTAGATGTAAACAATACTGTTTTAATATGTACTTAAATGTCTGTATATACTTTATTTTTTTTTCTATTCTCTAGGCATAACTTGATTACAATGTAGATGTAAACAATATTACTGTGTTACCATGTACTCAAATGTCTGACGCCAATGGGCGCAATAAATTTATTAAAAAAATCTCTCTCTCTCTCTCTCTCTCCTCTCTCCTCTCTCCTCTCTCTCTCTCTCTCTCTCTCTCTCTCTCTCTCTCTCTCTCATTGGTCCCGATTGGATTGAATTTTCTTCTTTGACTTCTAGACTAGTAACAGACAATTAACTTCTCTGACGTTCTGGCGTTATTTTAGAAATTTCCGCTACATGTTTATTTCTGTCTGGAAACATCTGCTTTAGTTTCGTAAGTCTGGGTCCTTCGAGTAAAATTCGATTAGCAGCTCTGCCTCTCTTCTATCGGATCCCAATGGCAGCTTTTTTCCGTAACAGAATTACAAATAGCCTTGTTTACAGGGCAAGTGGAACCTAATTAACCAATAGCTAAATTTCATCTGGTAAATAAGTATAACTCCGTCCATCGTGTCCCTCCGGAGAGTACGAACATGGGCACTGAATTTACACCACCTTGGTACTCGTTATTGACGTCACCAGCTCTTCTTTCTGCTTCCCATTGTTAAAAGTGTCCGTCGAACACAATTGTTACCAGTTACCATTGTGAAAGAAGCGTTAATGGCGTCAATAATGAGCACCAAGTGGTGTGTCGGACAGTGCCTGTGTTTGTGGAGTCCGAGCTTCAGACACTCCGGAGGCGGAGTGGCAGTCCTCTATGGACGGAGTTCTACTTGTTTACCGGATTAACTTCAACTTTTAGAAGATTAGGTATCACCTTCCCTGTAAACATGACTAGTTGTAATCTAGTTAAGGAGGAAAGCTGACTTTGAGATAGAAGAGAGGCTCAGTTGCTAATCGAACATCAAAGCAAATGTTTACAAAGACAGAAATGAACGTGTAGCAGCAATAAATAAAATAACGTCAGAACTTCCGAGCAGTGGAATGTCTGTAACGGGTTTACAAGTCGAAAAGAATATGGAATCTATAATGGGTCATTACAAGGAAGAGCTATGCAAATTGGAGAAATAAAAAAAGGTCAGAAGTTGGTACAGAAGACATTTGCACAACCAAGTTATGGCGTTTTGATATGCCAGTATAGCATAACAAAATCTCTTTCAATTATGGACACCGAAGTCTCATTTGCTCGAAGAAGTATTTGATCGTGAGAAAAATAAGCAATTCTCTCTCTCTCTCTCTCTCTCTCTCTCTCTCTCTCTCTCTCTCTCTCTCTCTCTCTCTCTCTCTCTACGAGAACAGGGGAAACTAATTTTGAACATTTTATCTTTATCACTGAAACAATTTGGATTTAGTTAACAATACATAATCCAAAGTATGACCAGTCTCAAACGTTAGTTATTTCTTGGAATAATATAGGCTATATATTGCACGTCAATAACAATAACATCCTAAGTTCACTGATAGGTTATTTTAAACCAGGCATATGTAATTCTGTAATAACTTCAGACATGATTCTGGAAAAAATGCTTCCTCTCATACATGTTTCCTGCTTACTTATAAAAGGATTTAATTTCTCCGATAAACTGTATAAAGCGTTTGAGCCCATCAGTATATAGTTTTTAAAGTTTGATTCATAATCAATTTGAGTTTCCTTTATATGGGGTGAATGGCTTCTCTTTTCACTCCAACTTAGCAACTAGTCCTTCCATGTACCATTCCATTGTTCTCAAAAGATCAGAATAATAATGTTGCATAATTTGATTTATTGGATTATGCTTTTATTTTATGGTGTACTATGGTTATGATGCTCCGTACTTGAAGCTGATAACTACTACTTGATTCTCGAGCACAGATTATAACACTGACATAAATAACAAAGATGACAGCAGACATGAGCTTCGGACATTTCTTTCAGTCTTTGTCTGGTAAAAGGAGTAGAAATCCTGGTAGTCAACTTCATCTGGTACCATTTTTTGTTACCATATCAACTTCCCTCATTTCAACGCTTATGACGTCATTCTCTTTCAATTTGGATATGATAACAGTGTTTGTCCGACAGACACTGTTCGACCGTGTGGACGCACCTTTAGATAAATTTATAGTTAAAGGTGTCTGGTTTCAGTTCCAGTTTCATCAGAATAGATTTTCACTAGAACATCAACTGGCCAAGCCCAACCCCCACTCTGGTGCCCAACCACAGCAGTATCCTCCCCAATAAACAGCTTAAACTCACGGTCCCAGGTTGGGATCGATCTGCTGCCCCGCGAATGCTAGGCAAAGACGTTACCGCTGTACTAGCCATGAACCTAATCTTAAAAATGAAAGCCAATTTCTTTAGTTGTAGTAATTTGAAAAAAAAATTAGTGTTTAAGGAAAAAATTTGCAAGAACAAAATCTGTATTTAAGATCTATTCAATGATTTGTTTCGGTATGTGCGTATAACAGTGCCGTGACTAAAACTAATTCGAAATCGACAGTAAATGTCCTGATTTGAAACACGAATTAAAACGTCTTATTTTGAGAGATGGCAA
>NC_090740.1:21701912-21724412 GCF_036898095.1 Palaemon carinicauda
AGCGTCTTATTTTGAGAGATGGCAATAAAAATAGTTAAGGGTTTTCTATGTACTGAAACTGAAGGTAAAAATTTGACGTGATGCACACACACGTATGTATGTATAAAAATACACACACACACTATATATATATATATATATATATATATATATATATATATGTGTGTGTGTGTGTGTGTGTGTGTGTTCTTTGAATTTCCTAAGAGATTAGTTAACTAAATGTTTACCTAAGCTCTACAAGGCACTGGAAGAATTGGAAGACCTATGCCCACATGGCTGAGGACTATGAAGCGATAGGTAGATAATGAATGGAGAAATATTGATTTGAAAGCTCTAAGATAGATGATGAGTGCAAGAGCATGCGATTGTAAAAGCACAGTCAGTTTATAAATCATGCCTCTTGGTATTAGAGGACGCTTCAGACAACCGACCCCTTCATGGGAATAACGGTGGCAAAGAAGAAGAAGAAGAAGAAGAGTGGTCGGCGTTAGCCCGTGAGATATTCATGGATCCAAAGTCTGACAAAATGTTAGACAAGTTATACAACACGTCACAATGTTATTACATACACACTCACTCACACACACACATATACACACACACACACACACACACATATATATATATATATATATATATATATATGCCCCCTGTGGCCGCGGGGGCATATAAAAATTAGAATAGCGCCAACGTTATCCCTGCGTGTCGTAAGAGGCGACTAAAAGGGACGGGACAAGGGGGCTGGGAACCCCCTCTCCTGTATAAAATTCCTACGAGACACCGACAAGGAGATGGAGCTGGGGGGAGAGTGACTGCTCCCCGCACTCTAGTTTTGGGGTGTTTGAATGTGCGTGGATGTAGTACGATAGAGAGTAAAAGATGTGAGATTGGAAGTATGTTTAGAAGTAGAAGGATGGATGTATTGGCCTTGTGTGAGACAAAGATGAAAGGAAAGGGTGAAGTGATGTTTGGTGAAATGTCTGGTAGAGTGTCTGGGATTGAAAGGGGAAGAGCGAGAGAGGGTGTGGCGTTATTGCTGAGTGAATGGATGACAGGTAAAGTAGTGGAATGGAAGGAGATATCATCTAGGTTAATGTGGGTAAGGGTTAGGGTGGGTAGGGAATGTTGGGCGTTTGTCAGTGCGTATGGGCCAGGTAGTGAGAAAAGTGAAGAAGAGCGGAATGAGTTCTGGAATGAATTAACTAGGTGTGTAGAAGGACTGGGTAGAAGGAATTATGTAGTTGTATTGGGTGACTTAAATGCTAGAGTGGGCACTGGAGAGGTAGAAGGTGTCATTGGGAAGTATGGTGTACCAGGTGAAAATGAGAGTGGTGAGAGACTGGTAGATATGTGTGTTGAACAAGAGATGGTAATAAGTGCTAGCTTCTTTAAAAAGAAAGATAAGAATAAGTATACATGGGTAAGAGTGGCAAATGGAAGAGTAGTAGAAAGGGCATTAATGGATTATGTGTTGATCACTAAAAGAATGTTTGGAAGATTGAAAGATGTGCACGTGTTTAGGGGTATGGCAAACGGTATGTCTGATCATTTTTTGGTGGAAGGAAAATTAGTTGTAGCAAAAGAGTGGGGGAATAGAGTAGGTGGATGTAAAAGGGAGGTAGTGAAGGTTGAAGAGTTAATAAAACCGGGGGTAAAAAGTAAATATCAGGAAAGGTTGAAAATGGCATATGACGAGGTGAGAGTAAGAGAAACTGGTAATTTAGAGGAGGAGTGGAAGTTAGTAAAAGAAAATTTTGTTGGGATTGCAAGTGATGTATGTGGCAAGAAGGTTGTTGGAGGCAGCATAAAGGAAGGGCAGTGAATGGTGGAATGAAGGAGTGAAGGTAAAAGTGGAAGAGAAAAAGAGGGCTTTTGAAGAATGGCTGCAGAATAATAGTATAGAGAAGTATGAAAAATATAGAGAGTAAAATGTGGAAGTAAAGCGCAAGGTACGTGAGGCAAAGAGGGCAGCTGACCTGAGGTGGGGTCAGGGATTGGGTCAGTCATATGAAGAGAATAAGAAGAAGTTTTGGAAAGAAGTGAAGAGAGTAAGGAAGGCTGGCGGAAGAATTGAAGAGACAGTGAAAGATGGAAATGGAAGGTTGTTAAAAGGAGAGGAGGCAAGGAAAAGGTGGGCGGAATATTTTGAAAGTTTGCTGAATGTTGAGGATAATAGGGAGGCAGATATAATTGCTGTTCCAGGTGTTGAGGTGCCAGAGATGGGAGATGAGAATGAGAGAGAGATTACAATAGAGGAAGTGAGGAGAGCACTAGATGAAACGAGAGTAGGAAAAGCATCTGGTATGGATGGTGTGAAAGCTGAGATGTTGAAGGAAGGGGGTGTGACTGTACTTGAATGGTTGGTGAGTTTGTTTAATGTGTGTTTTGTGTTGTCAATGGTACCAGTAGATTGGGTTTGTGCATGTATTGTACCACTATATAAGGGTAAGGGAGATGTGCATGAGTGTTGTAATTCAAGAGGTATTAGTTTGTTGAGTGTAGTTGGAAAAGTGTATGGTAGAGTATTGATTAATAGGATTAAGGATAAAACAGAGAATGCAATCTTGGAAGTACAGGGTGGTTTTAGAAGAGGTAGGGGTTGTATGAATCAGATTTTTACAGTTAGGCAGATATGCGAGAAATATTTAGCAAAAGGTAAGGAGGTGTATGTTGCGTCTATGGATCTGGAGAAAGCATATGATAGAGTTGATAGGGAAGCAATGTGGAATGTGATGAGGTTATATGGAGTTGGTGGAAGGTTGTTGCAAGCAGTGAAAAGTTTCTACAAAGGTAGTAAAGCATGTGTTAGAATAGGAAATGAAGTGAGTGATTGGTTTCCGGTGAGAGTGGGGCTGAGACAGGGATGTGTGATGTCGCCGTGGTTGTTTAACTTGTATGTTGATGGAGTGGTGAGAGAGGTGAATGCTCGAGTGCTTGGACGAGGATTAAAACTGGTAGGCGAGAATGACCATGAATGGGAGGTAAATCAGTTGTTGTTTGCGGATGATACTGTACTGGTAGCAGACACAGAAGAGAAGCTTGACCGACTAGTGACAGAATTTGGAAGGGTGTGTGAGAGAAGGAAGTTGAGAGTTAATGTGGGTAAGAGTAAGGTTATGAGATGTACGAGAAGGGAAGGTGGTGCAAGGTTGAATGTCATGTTGAATGGAGAGTTACTTGAGGAGGTGGATCAGTTTAAGTACTTGGGGTCTGTTGTTGCAGCAAATGGTGGAGTGGAAGCAGATGTACGTCAGAGAGTGAATGAAGGTTGCAAAGTGTTGGGGGCAGTTAAGGGAGTAGTAAAAAATAGAGGGTTGGTCATGAATGTAAAGAGAGTTTTATATGAGAAAGTGATTGTACCAACTGTGATGTATGGATCGGAGTTGTGAGGAATGAAAGTGACGGAGAGACAGAAATTGAATGTGTTTGAGATGAAGTGTCTAAGGAGTATGGCTGGTGTATCTCGAGTAGATAGGGTTATAGTCAAACCATTCTGTCGTGGCCGCTGAGAAGAGCTCATTTCCAAAAGGTATCGTGTTCGAGTGTAAACACTTCGTTCATTTTCATTTGAAGGAATCACTCTTTAGAGACAAGTCGAAAACCTTTGAAAACAACGATAAAGCCAGATTAAGAGATTAGGCAACCCATTTTCCTCACCCTTTCTTTACAACTGTACTAAATCGTCTAAATAAAATCAGCTTTACTATACTTCCTTGGTTATTGTTTTTTCTGCTGGCACACTACAATATATATGGAGATATTTCAAATTAATTTTATTGTGCTGCCTTTGTCAGATACTTATCTTTCATAACTGATATCTCCAAACTTATGGTGGTCGGGTCACATCTGTCAATCAATGGTCATCCAGCTTATAAGATTAGGATTTCTTAAAGGAAGAGTCAATTTAATCTTTGTTGTATCTTCCCCCCCCCCTCTCTCTCTCTCTCTCTCTCTCTCTCTCTCTCTCTCTCTCTCTCTCTCTCTCTCTCTCTCTCTCTCTCTCTCCCTTTCTGGAACATTTGTGGCTTCAGAAGTACGGATACATGCTTTGGTGACATCAGTAAAAGGGCCGCGATTCATCTTCTCTTTTGTGAAATATTTGTACACACTATGTACTATTTCCCTGGCATTGGGACAGAGAACACGGTTTGGAGATGTTTCCATGCTTTATGTTTACTAGATAATGCAGTCACTGCCTCAAACACTACATTTTATACCCCAAGACCAACCATTCAAGGGATTAAATATGGCTCGCTGATATTTGCTACATAAATTTACCCTTGAGAACTCCAAGGACAGGTCAATCGGATTTCAAACTTACCATCTGTCCGAGTCATATTAAGACGGTAGGATAAAAATGGCAAATATCCTGGGATTATGATTTTGGGGGACATGTACTTGGTTGTAATTATCCTTCTAGAAATGAATACCTTACACTGTTAAAATATGCCGAAAAACCGGTAAAAATTCAGTAATAAATGTAGCCAGGCATTTACCGTCTAATAAACGGAAATATAGACGTTAAATGGTGATATTATGATCATCAACCCGTAATAAGATAACAGGGTAGGGTAAAAATTACACTCTCCAGTATTTTACTGAATTACGGCTAAGAACAGTATATTTTTACGGATAATATTCTATTAAAATTACGCTTATTTAACTGTGTACCTAATGAAATATATACTGTATGCTCGACAAGAATAACGAGAGAGAGAGAGAGAGAGAGAGAGAGAGAGAGAGAGAGAGAGAGAGAGAGAGAGAGAGAGAGCAGATTTAATCTTGTCTTAATCCAGTGAGATTAGTGAAAAGGGTGGGGATGCACCCTAGGCATACCCTGAGGAATGTCATCTGTCATTAACGGTAGCATTAGTCTCACTCAGTTTGTATGGCTCGTCTCTAACCGCAGTGTTCATTTTTCCTTAAAGTGGTCGAAATATTTTGACATAGGTACGCTGTACAGGGGAACAGAAACCGTCTCAGCGGCCACGACAGAATGGTTTTACTATAGGAACGAAGGGGTGAGGGAGAGAACGGGTGTAAGAAATGAGTTAGCGGCTAGAGTGGATATGAATGTGTTGAGGTGGTTTGGCCATGTTGAGAGAATGGAAAATGGTTGTCTGCTAAAGAAGGTCATGAATGCAAGAGTTGATGGGAGAAGTACAAGAGGAAGGCCAAGGTTGGGGTGGATGGATGGTGTGAAGAAAGCTCTGGGTGATAGGAGGATAGATGTGAGAGAGGCAAGAGAGCGTGCTAGAAATAGGAATGAATGGAGAGCGATTGTGACGCAGTTCCAGTAGGCCCTGCTGCTTCCTCCGGTGCCTTAGATGACCGCGGAGGTAGCAGCAGTAGGGGACTCAGCATTATGAAGCTTCATCTGTGGTGGAAATGTGGGAGGTTGGGCTGTGGCACCCTAGCAGTACCAGCTGAACTCGGTTGAGTCCCTGGTTAGGCTGAAGGAACGTAGAGAGTAGAGGTCCCCTTTTTTGTTTTATTTCATTGTTGGTGTCGGCTACCCCCCAAAATTGGGGGAAGTGCCTGGGTATATGTATGTATATATATATATATATATATATTTATATGTGTGTGTGTGTGTGTGTGTGTGTATTATATGTACGTACAGGTTAGTGTACTTTGTTTGTGTGTGTAGATTTTTCTCATATTCACTTGTGCTTTCATGCCTAATTTCATATGTTAGTATACGTGTGTATTAATGAACTGCGTAACATTTGCCATAACAACTCACTTGTACAACGCGACAAGCCAGAAGAATAATCTGTGCTAGTCCAGTATTTGCTATCGTCTGTAACGAGGCTAAAGCCATAGCCATGAACGAAAGGCAGAGTACTGGCGTCAACGCAAGAAACATCCTTCGTGGTCCAAACTTTTCGTAGATGGAAGCTGCAATCACTGCTCCGGGGATGCACATCAGTATTAATAGAGAGGCTGTGATTGAAAAAAAGGAAGAAATTTGATTTTGGTTATTTTTTCTAAACCCCTTTTTCTACCTTTTTTTTATTGGGCTCTATTTACTTGTCTTAAGGATACATTTTGTAAAGTTAAAGTTAAGATTTATTCATTTTTTTATTGATATCATTACGAGAAGATTACTCTAAAGTTTAGGTTACTAGGTGATTTGGTCCTTAACTTTCAGGTTATTTGGTCTTTAAGTTTAATGTTATTAGGTCATTTAGTCTTTAAGTTTCAGGTTACTAGGCCATTTGGCCCTTAACTTTAAGGTTATTTGGTCATTTGGTCCTTAACTTTCATGTTATTAGGTAATTTAGTCTTTAACTTTCAGGTAACTAGGTCATTTGGTCTTCAACTTTCAGGTTACTAGGTCATTTAGTCCTTAACTTTCAGGTTACAAGGTCACTTGGTCCTTAACTTTCAGGTTATTTGGTCATTGTGTCTTTAACTTTCAGGTTATTAGGTTATTTAGTCTTTAACTTTTAGGTTGTTAGGTCATTTGGTCCTTGACTTTCAGGTTATTTGGTCATTTGGTCTTTAACTTTGATGTTATTAGGTCATTCAGTCTTTAACTTTCAGGTTACTAGGTCGTTTGGTCTTTAACTTTCAGGTTACTAGGTCATTTGGTCTTTAAACTTTCATGTTATTAGGTCATTTGATCTTTTAACTTTCGGGTTATTAGATCATTTGGATTTTAATTTTCAGGCTACTATGTCATTTTATCTTTAACTTTCCAGTTTCTAGGTCATTTGGTTTGTAACTTTCAGGTTACTAGGTCATTTGGTCTTTACCTTTCAGGTTAATAGGTCATTTGGTCTTTAACTTTTAGGTTATCCATATATTAATACGATAGCGTGTGAGTTATTTATGTTGTGTCAAACTTTAAAGAAAACGGAAATAATTTCATGGTTTACTCTTACAAATTCACATTATACTTTGATTACTTAACCAATTTTGTCTTTAGCACCTGACTCTTTTAAATATTAGACAAAAAATTGAGTTCTATTAATTTCCATAACCTAGAACCTAGATTATAAAATTAATCTCGGGCCTTTTCGTTTAACGACTAATCCGTTCTTATTGTAAAATATTTCTCATAATTCTGATCACCCTTTGCTTCAATTCTTCCTAGACATTACTCAATTTCCCATCCGCCTATCATATTCAATGACCCTTAATAAAGCTCAAGGACAGACTTTCGATAGATCTATCTACCACAACCTTGCTTTACTCATGGACAACTTTATGTAGCCTTCTCAAGAGCAAGGTCTATGAACAGTGTAAGAGTGAAAATTTGTCCTCAGAATAATTCTACTAATGGCCAGAGAAGAGAAACTACCTTTACTAGAAATATTGTATATAAAGAAGTTTTGTAAATTGTTTCATGTATTGCTCATTTTTAAAAATAAATATTACATTTTATTCAAACATGTATAGGTTAGGAACAAGATAATTAGTATTGAAAATATCATTTCGTGTAATTTACACGGGTTCCGCTAGTTATTATTATTATTATTATTATTATTATTATTACTATTATTATTATTATTGCTAGCCAAGCTATAACACTAGTTGGAAAAATAAAATGCTATAAGCCCTAGGGCTCCAGTAGGGAAAAATAGCCCTGTGAGGAAAGGAAACAAGGAAATTCACGATATAAGAAGTAAAGAAAAATTGAAATAAAATATCTTGGAAAACATTTAATATTAGGAAATTTAATATATTATTTTTTCTATTACGCTGAAAAACATTACTGATTTTTTTACCATTGACTTAAAATCTCCAAATGGCTAAAATAATTCTACCTAACAATTCCTCGGAATGTTTTATGATCAACCTTGCCTCAAGGAAGTGAGGTATTTTCTTTTACAAAATATCATGTTGTATTTGTGATGATGATGATAATAATAATAATAATAATAATAATAATAATAATAATAATAATAATAATAACTGTTATTGTTGTTTTGTTGTTGTTGCTGCTGTTATCATTTATTATCATTGATGATATAATTTCAATTATTATTATCAATGTTATTTTTATCATTATTATCATTATTATTATTATTATTATCATTATTAGTAATAATCATAATTTAAATTTTAGCATTATGTTAATTATTATCTATAATTTTAGTTATTGTTACTTTAACAATTTTGGTCATTATTATTATTATTGTTATTATTATTAACTAATATACCCTGGACTATAAAAGGCTTACCAAACCAGCTCGCCTGCTCAGTGGAGAGACGAACAATAGAGTCTGCTTTTTCAAACTGGGGAAGCGCTGCCGCTGGATATCCCCAAACGCTCATTGAACTCATCGTTAGAAGATTACCGGTAATTCCGGCTAAAACCTGAAGGAAATTGAAAGTAAGAAATTGAGGAAAAAATTGCTTCTTTTGCCTTAGAAGTTTCGTAAAAAATCAATAACTTTTTTGGTATTACAAACCTGTGTGATTGTTAAATATCAAATCGTTTTAATTCTCAATGCATTCACGAAAAGATGACAATATACTGTAGATATGTTTGAAATGGAGATGTATCTTTATCTTTATGTAAATATTTTAGTGGAGTTGATGAAAGAAATAATGCAAATGCTGATAAAAGCAAGGATCTATGTAGTTTCCTTCCCTGTGAAGTTACTTGTAAAATATGTCTGATTGGTCATTTCCAGACACCTTTTTCACACAAAGGAGGCATTCTGTCGCTGCCAGTCTTTTGCACTAACTTTCTACGGCTACTTTCGCCTTCACTTACTGCACATGTTGACCTTTGCTGAGATCTCTATACCTTTGTACTGGTAAGCAGAAACTTCAAATATGTCTGATTGGTCATTTCTAGCCGCCTTTTCCAAGCAAAGGAGGCATTCTGTTGCTGCCAGTCCTTTGCACTAACTTTCTACGGCTACTTTCGCCTTCACTTACTGCACATGTTGACCTTTGCTGAGGTCTCTATACCTTGGTACTTGTAAGTAGAAACCTTCAATTCTCGTGGTATAAGGTCTTGTTCTCTCCAAAGTCTGTTCTATCCCAATACGTTCATCCAGTCTTCCTGGATCAAATATGATAAACATTGTATTGAAAATTGAAAGATATAAATATTTCCTGCCATCAGAGTATTTTTTTAAACAGGATTTAGCCGTGGAAACTAAAGATCTTCCTCCGTGTCTTGTTGACGTAAGTACCGTAACTCTTTGTCTGATCAGTGTGTCATGATTTGATCACGGTTTACATGTAAGTCAAAACCCAGACATCACTAAGGATATGTCTGAGGCCTTTGTCATATATATATATATATATATATATATATATATATATATATATATATATATATATATATATATATATAATTCATATATATATATATGTATATATGTTATATATATATATATATATATATATATATATAATGTATATGTATATTCAAATAAGCCTTTTATTTTTTATACATTAATATCTGGATTATCTTAACGACCTCGGGATCAGAACCCCAGGCGAAATCGCACAAAGGCAATAGCTTCTGACCAGCTGAGAATCGAACCTTGGTCCAGGAAACTTGTATGAACAGTGACATACGATCAGGTTATCGTGCATGAAGGTTTTGTATAGCTTTGAAAAAAAAAGGATGTTTTTAAACGGAGAGAAACCATAGAGAACAGTGAAATAGCGGATATTCCTTAATTTGACTTAGTTCGATTATATTTTATCTCTGATCATTCTGGTCGGAAGGAATTCTTGCCACGCCCATTTGGAATATTATCTCTTCTATTTAATATTATTATTATTATTGTTATTATTATTATTATTATTATTATTATTATTATTATTATTATTATTCACCTCTCACGTCTATTGATACAAAGGGCCTTAGTTAGATTTCGCCTGTCGTCTCTGTCTTGAGCTTTTTAATACATACTTCGCCATTCATCATCTACTTCACGGTTCATATTCCTTAACCATGTAGTCCTGGTTCTTCCAACTTTTCTAGTGCCTTGTAGAGCCCAGTTGAAAGGTTGGTGAACTAATCTCTCTTGGGGAGTGCGAAGAGCATGCCCAAACCATCTACATCGACCCCTCACCTTGATCTCATCCCCAAATGGCACTTGAGTAATCTCTATTATAGTTTCATTTCTAATCCTGTCCTGCCATTTAACTCCCAATATTCTTCTGAGGGCTTTGTTCTCAATTCTACAAAATCTGTTGGGTAATGTTTCATTGTCATACCACGACTCATGTCCATACAGTAACACCGATCTCACTAAACCGATATTTAACTTGATTTTATATGTAATTTCAGGCGATTTGATTTCCAAATTTTACTTAACCTTGGAGTACTCCACAGTTCACTGGAAACTCATCTGATAGGACTCCACTAACAATAACTTAGCATTTGTTCTGCTCATTAACAGATTTAATCAAATTTACATATTTAAGAGAAAATCCATAATAACGCAGGACTCCACAAAATTGACTTGTGCACATTATCAAAGGCTTTTTCATAGTCCACAAATGCCATCAAGAGTGGATCTCTATATTCTACACATTGTTGTAATACATGTCCTAAAAGGAAAACTTGGTTAGTACTACTTCTACCCTTTCTAAATCCTGCTTGCTCATCTCTCAGCTTTTCATCACTCTTTCTCTCCAGTCTCTTTAGAATAAGCATACTATATATTTTCATAACAACTGGCGTAAGTGTTATGCCTCTGTAATTATTTCAATCAGTCATATATCTTTTTTGCCATTTTCACCAACTCTCATAGCTCCCATTCATCAGGTTTTGCCTTTTCATGCCATATTCTATAGGGTAATCTTGTAAGTACTCTGGGAGTCACTTCATTTTCAGCCAGTATCATCTCAGCAGTTATTCCATCGTATCTAGGAGTTTCCATCTCTTTAGTTTTTTAATGATGCCTTTGACTTCAAACACACTGAATTCATTCATGGGCATATCAAGGTCTTCTTCAGCTTCAGGTATATCATTCAAATTATTCCCTTCGTGTCTCCTATTCATAACCTCACTAAAGTGTTCCATCCAACGTTGCTTTCCTTCATCTCCTGTTGTTATGACGGATCCATCTCTCTTTCTGATGGGTATATGCTTCTTCTTTGCCCCCAGTAAAGATTTCATTAATAATTCTGTGAGCAATTATTATAATTATTATTGTTGTTATTATTATTATTATAATTGATATCATCATCATCATCATCATCATCATCATTGAAAATATTTAAATGATTAAAATTATTATTATTATTAAAATTCTTTAAAATATTGTAATGATTAATTTAATTGAAAATATGAAAAGAATTTCCTCTTCTATCAGATATCAGGATGCCAGAGAATGCCAAATCAATCAATCAATCACTCTTCTTCTATCACTATCCTGATCCTCTCTTCCCATCAGCCGATGCCATCTGCAAATAAAGTTTTAAAAGGCTATCTAGAGATGTTGAAACCTTTAAACAAAGTCCCCCAAATCAGTTAATCAGGCTTACAAAAGTGTAAGTATTACTCCCAGCAACATTTATCATTATTGTTATTATTATTATTATTATTATTTATTATAATTGTTATTATTATTTCTATTATAATAATATTATTATTATTGTTTATCATTGTAATTATTATTATTATTATTACTATTATTACTATTATTTTTATTATTATTATTATTATTATTATTATTATTATTATTATTATTATTATTATTAATATTGTTTTTGTTTAATATTATGATTATTGTTATCATTATTATTATTATTATTATTATTATTATTATTAGTAGTAGTAGTAGTAGTAGTATTAGTAGTAGTAGTAGCAGCAGCAGCTAAGCTAAAACCCTAATTGGAAAGCAGGAGGCTATAAGCCCAAGGGGCTCCAACAGGGAAAAATAGCCCAGTGAAGAAAGGAAATAAGGCAATAAATAAACTACAGGATAAGTAATGGACAATCAAAATAACATTTTAATAACAGCAACAGCATTAGAATATATTAATAATCATGCGAACGACACAGATAAGTATTTCAGCTTAGTATATGACCGTAAGAAATGTAGATTTTAGAAGGATGGTTGGGTTATCTCCTATGTTGAACAAGATTGAGAAGGGACAGCTGAGATGGCTGGGACATTTAATGAGAATGGATGGAAATAGAATTGCAGGGAAGAGATGGGACTGGACGCCTGGTGGGAGGAGATCAAGAGGTAGACCACGTAAACGCTGGAGGGATGGAATTGAAGAGATTTTGTCAATGAACAACATGCCAACAATTGAACAGCTGAGAAGAGAGGGAATTTTTGAAAACAGAATTGAGTGGAGAAGACAACTGATTCCATTGACAGGCTGAAAGCCTACCTGGGAGTGGAAGTGAAGTGAAGTGAAGTGATATGACCGCAAAACCTCTTTGTTGCTATAAGTTTACCTGCTTCCTCAGAGGGGTCATGCTGAAAGAAATCATCTTGCAAAGTGTCTAGGCTCAGATATCCGAATCCACTGGCACACCAGGAGCAACTAATAGCCATTGCAATGCTGGCCAACATATTTACTTCCGTCTGTTTAATGAACGCCAAATCCAATATTGTCACATCCGAGGTGGCTGGACTGAGCTGTGTACAATGGGGGGCGTTTTTTATCGTATATTTAGTTGATCACGTTTTTATCCTGTTGTCATTTTGATCCTTCGCTTAGAGATAAGGTATATAAAAAGTCTAGTTTTGCACAAGGCATCAATGCATTAGCATGGGAGTGCGGGATGTCTGTGCATGTGTGTACGTGTGCGTGCATTTTTACATGCTATGTTTGCTTGAAGAGGAAATGATGTTTGTTGCTACCTAGAATTGACTGCAATAGACAATTTGCTTCTGAATATATTATAAACATACTTTCGGCTTCACGTAATTCAACTTCTTTAATCTCTTTCTCCAAATATATTGTAATAAGAATGATTTACTAGTAATTGCTGATGTAGCAAGTTCTTTCCTTAGTATTCAGACACACTCGTGAAAGTACATTATGCTGACTTAGAAATAGAAATCCAGAATTTGATAAATTATTATAAACTAAATAAAATAGTAATTGAATTATGTTTAAGGATGAGTCCCCTATTTAGAAATAGGGAAGAACGATGTTATGGGCAGCCCAAAAACATTTCCAGCCCAGGCCTGTTAAAAACAAGGGAGAGACGAAAATAACGGACTTTAACTCTACAACTATAGTCCATTTCTTTTATCGAGGCAGATTTGCACCGACTCGCAGCGGTGCCTTTTTAGCTCGGAAAAGTTTCCTGATCGCTGATTGGTTAGAATGATCTCGTCCAACCAATCAGCGATCAGGAAACTTTAACGAGCTAAAAGGGCACCGCTGCGAGTCGGTGCAAATCTGCATCGATAAAAGAAATTGACTATAGTGAGGGACCTGACTCTTGAAATTTCGGAGATTTTAGGAAACAATGTCCTGAATTTCAAGCTTGCAAGCAAGAAAATAAAGTTGAGAATTCTCGATTCGTTAGTTCGCTCGTTCGCTTTAGATTGCCCCAACACATGGTTGAAACATGGGCTCTCTTGCTTTGGCAGGCCGTAAGTGAGATAAAAATATGAAAGGGAATAGACTGATGAATAAGAGGGGGATTACAAGTTAACGTGATATTAAGCGTGTTTCACCACATAATCCCCTACTCTTACATATTTTCTTCTATAATGCAACGTTCTGACCTAGCAAAGGGAAGTTTAAAAGTTTTAAAGGCTGCTCATGAATGGCAGAGGCAAGGGACAAAGACATTGCCCTAGCTTGCAGGAGAATGCCCTAGAGACTAACCATATATACATATGAGCAGCATCCAACCTCGCTCTTCATCCAAGCTGGGGCCAGGAAGGGCCAGGTAATAGCTGCTGGTGACTCAGCAGATAGACCAAACCCCCCATCCTTAGCTCATAAGGATAGTGAGGTTGCAGACACTACAAGAAGGTATCGAGATTAAGTGGGAGTCGAACCCCAGATAGATTTAGAGGCCATGGACGGTCCCATCAACCTTTGGCGGAGGTCAGAAATCTCTGCTTGCTCTTGTTCTTCTATAATAAGAAAAATGCACGGCCACGCATCTTCTGTCATACCCAACGTACCTTTAAAGTGCAGAAAGCAAGCAGTTTCGTGCTTTCTCAAAAATTAAATTTTTGACCTTGAAATCAAATAGAAACCCGCTTTGTTGTAGTGGTGACTAAATGCCAATTGGGTAAAAGGAATGTAGGTGAGGAATTGTTCATTATTGGTCGAGAACATTCTCTCTCTCTCTCTCTCTCTCTCTCTCTCTCTCTCTCTCTCTCTCTCTCTCTCTCTCTCTCTCTACGATGGAGCAGGTCATAATTCGGCTTTCATCATGAAATGTTTACGACGAATTCATGTAAGCCATGTTAGTTATATTATCATTGTTACTAGTTAAGCTATAACCCTAGTTGGAAAAGCAGGATGCTATAATCCCAAGGGCTCCAACATGGACAAATCGCTCAATGCGGAAAGGAAAAAGGAAATAAATAAACTACAAGAGAAGTACTGTATTGAACAATAATAAAATATTTTCAGAAAAATAAAAACAATAAAATAGATCTTTATCATATAAACTATAAAAACTAAAAAACCAAAAGGAAGAGAAATAAAATAATAGTGTGGTCGAGTGTGCCTGAGTGTAACCTCAAGCAAGAGAACTCTACCCCAAGACAGTGTAAGTTCAAGACCATGGTACAATCGTTTATTTAAAGTGATGCCTACTTTGTCGAAGTGACTGATTCAACTTTAAGGGTTGTGTTGGCCTGTTGTTAACGTCCTTGCTTGGTGATCGCCAGACTGAAGTTCGTGTCCCGCTCAAACTCCTTAGTTCCTTAGGTCGCTGCAACCTCACCATCCTTGTGAGCTAAGGATGGTGGGTTTTGGGGAGCCTACTGTATAATTCTACCTGCTGAGTCATCACCAGCCATTGCCTGGTGCTCCCTGGTCCTAGCTTGTTTGGAGAAGGGGATTGGGCTTTGATCCTATGTATATATGGTCAGGCTCTAGCGCAGTGGTTCCCAACATTTTTTTCTGTCATTTCCGCCCTGCACCCAGTTCAACCATCCAGATTTCCCCCTTCATGCCCCGCCCAGCCCTCATGCCCACTCACCTGCCTCAGAAATGGGCATGACACTCCAATTCTCCCCTTGAATATCATGTCAGTGAGAAATGATATGATCATATCACAATTGAATGGCTAACAACAAATTGTCGCACGTACTATGTGGACATTTTCCGTTTGTTTTAGTTAGTAGGTAGTGCAATTATTTCCCCCCTGGAAGCTTCAAATTTCCCCCCAGGGGGAAATTTCCCTCAGGTTGGGAACCACTGCTCTAGCGCATTGTTCTGCTTGCTAGGGCAATGTCACCGTCCCTTGCCTCTGCCATTCATGAGCGGCCTTTAAAGCCTTTAAAAGTTTAGGTCATGTCTCTGATGGGATCAATATACTACAGTAGGCTACTTGTCGCATATGAATCACATTCCGAAAGGATTGTCTTCTAAATATACTTCTAGCCATATGCAGAGTTAGCAGTGAGAGAGATCGAACGTTTTACGGTAGCAATAAAGCGATACATTTTTTTTTTATTAAACATTAAACCATGAAGTCTTAAAAGTTTTATTTATACAATACAGAAACAAATTTCTGCTTAAAAATAAGTTTTAATTTTATTAAGCTTTAGATTATTTAAGAAATCTTGGCAAAACACTGAAATATGAAGAATGCCATCTTGGTGAAAAATATGCGAAAGAGGAAGCTGAACTTACATTTAAATATTTATTGAAACAAGTAGAAAGAGCAAGCAGAGATTTCAGACCTCCGCCAATGAAGACTCAACATTTTACTCAAATCTACGGACCCAACTCTTCCATTTTCATATGTTAACCGTGAATTAATCCACTGTATAATAATAATAATAATAATAATAATAATAATAATAATAATAATAATAATAATAATAATAATCACGATCTCGATCCAGATCCTCTACAAAATTTAATAAGTTCTTCCAAAGCATAATACCTATCCGTTGTTGAAATGTGGTGAAAATCCGTCTGGAAGTTTTGACGTAATCCTGCTCACAAACAAACAAGGAGGTAAATAAATAACTAAACCCAGGTCATTTTATAACCTTCTTGTCAAATTTAGAAATGGTTTCTCTGTGGTAATGCATCTCCTATCATAGAAATGTATTGCGTAACTAGATGAAAACCAGGGAAGACTGTAGCCAATTTAATTTGTCGAGGTTTAGTCTAGAACATCCCAGCTATTTGAACCACAGCAAAGACAGAATAACTATAAAAAAAATTAAATCGATGTAATAGACACTTTCGTGTTCAGTAATAAAACGATTCCTATGCTTCCTCTGCTTTCCAAGGCACAACTTTGAATTTTTTTACGCCCAAAATAATATAGCGCTCTGAACATTTTCTAAGCTTTGTGTGTATTGTGGACAAGTTAAGTTTGGGAAATGATTCCGGGAAGAACACACTGAACTATTCTTCTTCACTCAAGGGGTTAACTATTATTATTATTGTTAATTGCTAAGCTACAACCATAGTAGGAAAAGCAGGATGCTATAAGCCCAGGGGCTCCAACAGAGAAAATAGCCCAGTGAGGAAAGAAAACTAGGAAAAATAAAATATTTTAAGAACAGTGACAACATTAAAATAAAAACCTCCTATATAAACTATAAAAGCTTTCACAAAACAAGAGGAAGGGAAATAAGATAGAATAGTATGCCCGAGTGTATCCTCAAGCAATAGAACTCTAACCCAAGACAGTGGAAGACCATGGTACAGAGGCTATGGCACTGTCCAAGACTAGAGAACAATGGTTTGAGTTTGGAGTGTCCTTCTAGCAGAGCTGCTTACCAGAGTTTCAACGTAATTGTTCACTGGCCACTCTCCTCTTGGTAAGGGTAGAATAGACTCTTTAGTTATGGTAAGTAGCTCTTCTAGGAGGACACTCCAAAAGCAAACCTTTATTCTCTAGTCTTGGGTAGTGCCATAGCCTCTGTACCATGGTCTTCCACTGTCTTGGGTTAGAGATCTCTCGCTTGAGGGTACACTTGGGCATACTATTCTATCTTATTTCAATTCCTTATGTTTTGTGAAAGCTTTTATAGTTTATTTAGGAGATTTTTATTTTAATGTTGTCACTGTTCTTAAAATATTTCATTTTTCCTAATTTCCTTTCCTCACTAGGCTATTTCCCCTGTTGGAGCCGCTGGGCTTATAGCATCCTGCTTTTATTTCTCTTCCTCTGTTTTATTTTTTTTTTTTTGAAGTCTTTATAGTTTATATGTGAAGGATCTAATTTAATATTGTTACTGGTCTTAAAATATTCGTTTATTCTTCTCGTAGTTTATTTATTACCTTGTTTTCTCTCCTCACTGGGCTATTTTTCCATGTTGGAGGCCATGAGCTTATAGTATATCATCTTGCTTTTCCTACTAGGGTTGTAGCTTAGTTTGTAATAATAATGATGATAATAATAATAATAACTAGCGGAATCCGTGTAAATTACACGAAATGATATTTTCAATACTAATCATCTTGTTCCTAACCTATACATGTTTGAATAAAATGTGATACGATTTGACTTGTATATTTATTTTAAAAATGAGCCACACATGAAACAATTTACAAAACTTCTTTATATACAATATTTCTAGTGAAGGTAGTTCCTCTTCTCTGGCCATGAGTAGAATTATGCTGGGGACAAATTTTCACTCTTACACTGTTCATAGACCTTGCTCTTGAGAAGGCTACATAAAGTTGTCCATGAGTAAAGCAAGGTTGTGGTAGGTAGATCCCAACCTTATCGAAAGTCTGTCCTTGAGCTTTATTAATGGTCATTGAATATGATAGGCGGACGGGAAATTGAGTAATGTCTAGGAAGATTTGAAGCAAAGGGTGATCAGAATTATGAGAAATCTTTTGCAATAAGAACGGATTAGTTGTTAAACGAAAAGGCCCGAGATTAATTTTATAATCTAGGTTATGGAAATTGTTAGAACTCAATTTTTTGTCTAATATTTAAAAAAAGTCAGGTGCTAAAGACAAAATTGGGAAAACTATATAAGATGTGCTTTGGTTAAGAAATCAAAGTCTAATGTGAATTTGTAGAAGTATACCATAAAATTATTTCCGTTTTCTTTAAAGCGTGATACACGAGTATAATATGAAATTATTTCCGTTTTCTTTAAAGCGTGACACAAGAGTATACCATGAAATTATTTCCATTTTCTTTAAGCGTGACACAAAATAAATACACACACGCTATCGTATTAATATATAGATAATGATAATAATAATGAGGGCGATGATGATGATGATAAATAATAATGATTAATGATAATAATAATAACAGATATTCAGATCGAAACCTGGGGTTTGGAGCACCAACAATCCAGCGCCAACAGATTAGAAAAAGGCAGTCTTTCAAGAGTCAATATGTTGATGGGCTTGTTCTATATTGGCTAAGTTACCTTTGTCAGTTCTTATACCGCCTCAGAGTTCAGACGCTCTATACAATATATATATATATATATATATATATATATATATATATATGTATATATATATATATATGTATATATATATATATATATATATATATATTTATATATATACAGTGCATATTATTACTATTATTATTATTATTATTATTATTATTATTATCATTATTATCATTATTATTATCATTATTATTATTATTATTATTAGTTAAACTACATCCTTAGTTGGAAGAGCTGTATTTCGTTTAAATTATGAATAAAAATATCGTTCACTTTTATTCAATATAATTTGACTTAAACTTAGATACTAGATTATTAAGGCTGCAAAAAGAAAGAAAAAAAAAAGGAAAAAAAGCCTATATTTGGTTCATAATGGAAATAAATTCTTCATTTCCTTAATTTCTATAAACAACGTATTCCTTGATGTGCTACCCTTTCAATTCTCATATAGTGTTCTTGGTATTATTAAAAAATGTTATGGGTGTCTGATTTCAGTTCCAGTTTCATTAGAATAGACACTCACCAGAACGTCAGTCGGACAAGCCCAGCACCTCACTGTGGTGCCCAACCACAGCAGTGGCCTCCCCAGTAAACAGCTTAAACTCAAGATCCTTGGCGGGGATCGATCTGCTGCCATGCGAATGTTAGGCAAACGTTACCACTGGCTAGTACAGTATATTCATGGGTTCTTTTCCTCCCTGTCCCAACGACGACCCACTACAGTCATATAACTGCAATGTTCACAATTCACTGTTTTGCTCACCAGACGTCCTCTACCTCATCAAATTCCATGCTTCAAAGCAAAATCACAATGGCTAATGATATCACATTACTCTACATATAAATGAAATCGATATATAAATTTGATAAATTAAAAATTAAAATCATATAGGCTAAGGAAGCACAGCTGAGGGGGAATTCGATGAGAAATAGCTTATCCTATATGTGATGATATTCCCAAGGTATATTCTATATACCTTGGATATTACACGACTCCGCACTTTTAAATTTTTTGTTTACAGTTTAACTCTGAAACAGATTTTTTTTTTTTTTTTTTTTTTTTTTAAGGCACGGTAATAAGATTAACACCAACACCTGCCTCAGCAGTTTATATTGTTCCGGATACATCTTGAAAACTTGTACGTGGATATTGTTATGACCAGGTAAGCATAGTTTTCAAATGCAAAAATACAATCAGAAACCTTCTCCAGAATAATAGTTCTTTCAGCAATATCGAAAATATTGTAGCTTATTAAATATCATCTGCTTTAAATGAATACGAGGAAAGTGGAAGGCGACTTCCATAAGGATTAGTAAACATAGAAGGGCTTACAATTCAACTTTTAGCATGTACCTTTTCTGGATTATTATTATTATTATTATTATTATTATTATTATTATTATTATTATTATCATCAAAATTCATGGTCCTACATATTTTCTTTACTTTATTACTAATATTTTTGTTTATGTTTCCATTTTTTTTCTTTTATAAACCAGTGAAAATTGCTTCCAGTCTGATTTCTTGCCCTGTGCACATTTTCTGCTCCTCACAGTCCAATACTCTGATGCAATACTTGTAGGCCTTCTCCATCGTAAGGCTCAATATTACGCAGTACTCTAGAAGTTTTATTCCAGCTGTGACCAAGTTGTGGAATGATCGTCCTAATCGGGTAGTTAAATCGGTAGAACTTCAAAAGTTTAAACTTGCAGCAAATGTTTTCATGTTGAACAGGCTTACATAAGTCCTTTTAGAGTTTATAAATCGAATATATGTTTTAATGTTGATGTTTTTAAAACATTTTAATTTTCATTACTTCTTATATCGTTTCTTTATTTCCCTATTTCCTTTCCTCACTGGGCTATTTTTCCATGTTGGAGCCCTTGGGCTTATAGCATCTTGCTTTTCCAGCTAGGATTGTAGCTTAGCTAGTAATAATAATAATAATAACAATAACTAGCGGAACCCGTGTAAATCACTCGAAATTATATTTTCAATACTAATTATTTTGTTCCTAACTTATACATGTTGGAATAAAAGGTGATAAGATTTGACTTGTATATTTATTTTAAAAAATGAGCAATACATGAAACAATTTACAAAACTTCTTTATATACAATATTTCTAGTGAAGATAGTTCCTCTTCTCTGGTCATGAGTAGAATTATGCTGAGGACAAATTTTCACTCTTACACTGTTCATAGACCTTGCTCTTGAGAAGGCTACATAAAGTTGTCCATGAGTAAAGCAAGGTTGTGGTAGGTAGATCCCAACCTTATCGAAAGTCTGTCCTTGAGCTTTATTAATGGTCATTGAATATGATAGGCGGACGGGAAATTGAGTAATGTTGAGGAAGTTTTGAAGGAAAGGGTGATCAGAATTATGAGAAATCTTTTACAATAAGAACGGATTATTCGTTAAACGAAAAGGCCCGAGATTAATTTTATAATATAGGTTATGGAAATTAATAAAACTAAATTTTTTGTCTAATATTTAAAAAAAAGTCAGGTGCTAAAGACAAAATTGGGAAAACTATATAAGATGTGCTTTGGTTAAGTAATCAAACTCTACTGTGAATTTGTAAGAGTATACCATGAAATTATTTTCGTTTTCTTTAAGGCATGACACAAAATAAATAACACACACGCTATCGTATTAATACATAGATGATAATGCAATGCGTTGCGATGATGACCTACAAAACCTATTAATTTTTCACTTACTGAGAAAAAAATGTACTGGATCTTCCTGGGGAACATATAAATCTTTTTATTCTTCCAATTGGATTTAGGCCTACCTCCAATCAATGAATCTCTAGTAGTGAAGTCATGAGTAAAATTTTTTTTTAGCTTTATACAGTGTTTTCAAATATTTTTTTTAAATATTTAAAATTTTAATATTTTTGCTAAGTTCATAATTTATCTATATGGAAACCATTGTATATTTTTACAAATAATAGAATATAGGGTTGTTTTTTTTTTATTGAATATTGTATCTTAATAACTAAATATTCTTTTTAAAAATTTAAAATTTTTAATATCTTTAAGTTCTTAATTTTTCAATATGGAAATTATTGTATCTTATATTATAGATAATAAAATTAAGGTCCGTTTATTAAATATATGTATTTTAATAATCAAACTTGCATACAAATTCTTTACCAAGTATGGCGCATTATTTTCCAGTGTGGTAATCTAGGGTTCTCGATTACGGGAAAGGAATTTATTAAGTTTTTGTCCAAGTTAATATGAGAGGAAGCTGCTGAAGACCACACAGGAAAAGAACAATAATGGAATCATGACAAGATTAAAGAATTGAAAATATCCTAAGGATAGACAATTTTCTAAATTCTTTAAAGACTGTCAATTTCCCAATTTTTTGTGCAATTGAAGAGAAGACAGACTTGATATGTTTAACTAAAGTAAATTGCCAATAAAAATTACACCCTAATGAAGCATTGTTAACATAAAGAGCTGAGTGTTTGCATCATGAGCTAATTTTAGCTACATCTCTGTGAATGCATTAAACATTCACAGGCCTACATACACGAGATCGTCTGTATAGTTCACTAAAGTTGCCACATAAATTCCCGTGTGAAATATGCCCCACCACCTGTGACGCCATAGCCAATTATGTTGTCTCCCCGCATTAACAGCTCGAAATTTGTAAGGGGATGCATTGTGTCTGCTGCTAACGTGGGAGACAGCGTGATTGGCTATGACGTCATCAGGGGGTGGAGTTTATTTTGCCTGGACTCTTTGCGGCGACTATATAGCTTGTTTCTAAGGCCAGACCACGTGCGTATGTATATGCAAGATGAAGATTAAAGCCACAAAACACAATACCCATTGTTTCCATCAAATAATGACTGTTTTTCTTATTCTTTGATTTTGTTGAAAAATTCATAAAATGAGCTCACTAGTTTGCTCAAACATCAAGAGATTTTTTAGTTTTAAATTAAGCT